>NC_142778.1:33820428-33970785 GCF_988280905.1 Pimephales promelas
ACTCAGATAAAAAACTAATGGAAACTTAATGTGAATCATAGCCTACATGTCATTCACGTTATGTCAATAGGGGTTACATGCTGTCTTTTTTGTGTTCATGCTCATTTCTTTGGATATTTGTCGCCCCCCTCTGTTTATAGCGAGAACACCAATGCCACGGATCATCACGAACAACACAACTTCTAGCAGTTGCAAGACATATTGATTCTCACACAATTTCCATCAGTATCATGGTGGCCTGTTTAACTCTTATTTGTAAATGAGTGGAGGCAGCAGAGGAGTGGATGTGGTCCGTTCACCCAAGCCGGGTCCACTGATGTGATGCTCAACATTGGCTTCTGGTAAAGCTGAGCATTGAAACTCTTTTAAAGCTGATAACACATCATTTAGAACCTCTGTTTAGAACCTTTGTCTTTCAGATGTGTTCCTTTGCCAGGACAAGTCTGGTTGCTTTCCCCCTCATGCAGGTCTCCTGAACCCTGTGACCTCCAGAAAGGTATGAATAGAATAGGCAATATTTATAGGCTAGTATACATCGATTATATGAGATTTCATTTCAAAAACAGTAACATGCAATATTTTTACAGTATGATGCTGGCAACCAAATATATATCCTTTTTTGGACCTTGAAAATTACCCAGACTCATTTTTTTCCATCGATTTTCTGCTTTATAGAATAAAGCAGGGATAAAAGCACATAATTTAAAGTATAGAAAGTTCAAAAACTGGTTCAAAAGTTTGGTGTCTGCAAGATTCATTTTGAAGGAAATTAATATTTGCATTTAGGAACGATGCATTAAATTGATCAAATGTGAAAGTAAAAGCTTTTACATTAAAATTGTAAAACACTGTTTCTACAAAAATATTAACTGTTTCTCTAGCACCAAATTAGCATATTTAAATGATTATGGATAAAGGATCATGTGACACTGAGGACCGGAGTAATGATACTGAAAATTCAGTGTTGCATCACAGGAATAAATTACATTTTAAAATGTATTCAAATAGAGCACCATTATATGAAATTGTAATAATGTTGCACAATTTTACAGATTTTACTATATTTTTGAATGCAGACTTGGTGAGTGTTAATTCTTTCAAAAACATAAAAAAGTACAGACAAACACTAGTGTACATGCAGCAATTAATTAAAATATTATTTATTGCTAAATATTATTTATTATGAATTTATTGCTTGTGTATATTTAAATTATGTATTGCTGTGATGTTATTGAGTAGTGAGTCTCTCTCTTGTGTATCAGTAATTCCATTCTGCTTCACATCTGTTTGGTTGAGGAGAAAAAAAATCCAGACTACGAGTAATTTTGTTTATTCAGGCTCTAAGAAAGACGTCTTCACATTTTATGGCAGTTGTGTTACAAATAACACTTTAATTCATATCTTAACTTTCTGTGAAAGTAGCAAAGGGAATCAGCTTTTATTGCAATTAACTTTAGAAACTGTATTTATGCCGTTTTTTTAAAAATACACTAATAGAAAAACAAGTTTGTGTTGCTGGTGGTTATTTATCTCAAGTTTAAATAAAAAATAGATGAGATGATACCCATATACAAGTCACCCTCTTTTTTCCCCCTTCTAGTTTTTAAGTAAAGGGTTTGTATGTTACACTTTGTTAATGATTTCAGCAGAACACTATACCATGCTGCCATTAAGTTTGGTCCACTCAAAAATGTCCTGCTCACACACAATGTCTGAATTGATGAGCAAGTAGCGGTCTCCCACGCAGAAGTGTTTCTGACAGGCAGCGCATTTGAAGCATTCCAGGTGATAGACTTTGTCACGGACACGCATGGTCATTTCAAAGGCCCGGATCCTCTTTTCACATGAAGCACAGAGCCCGTCCTGACCAAACAGTCTGCAGAGAACAAAACACACGTATTCACACACTCGAAAGGTAGTAGGTAGTCACATACCAACTATTCATGATGAATTAAAGTAATACTGTTTGTGTATAACAGGGCGAGGGATTGTTTTGCACATTTTTCAACATTCACGAAAGTTTGCCAAGTGACATGTTTCTGGATCAACAACTTTGTTCATCCTGAAATAACATTCCTGTCCAAAAGCACCTACCCCTAAACCTAACATAAGTTGGAAAGTTATAGGTGAATTATATGAATGATGTAGCTGCCCTGACCTGAGCCAAAACTTAACATTAAAGGGATAGTTCACTCAAAAATAAAAATGTAATTTATTAGTCACCCCCATGTCATTCCAAACCATGCAAATCAAATTTATATGAAGACCTTTATGATGAAATTTGAGAGCTTTCTGTCCCTCTGTTGACGGCTACCCCTTTGACGCTTCATGCATTCATGTAGAGATCATAAAACTCTTCCATAGTATTATGAAGTCAATGGGGTCCATCAACTGTTTGGTTACCCATATTCTTCAAAATATCTTATTTTGTGGTAACTTCAGCAGAAGAAAGAAACTCATACGGGTTTATAACATCATGAGGGTGAGTAAATGACAGAATTGTTTTTTGGGTGAACTATCCCTTTAAATACTTAAAGGAGTAGTTCACGTTTTTTTTTAAAAACATTTGCTGATTAAAATAGCTTCACCCTCCTTCTTACAACAACGTCAAAGCAATTAAAGTGATTAATATACGTATGCTCATCCTTGAACATTTTCACATAATATAATATAATTTCACATATATAATAGTTTCACAAATGTAAGATGCTGATATATAAAGTATACTCTATGTATTTATATTGCATTAGAATACGCTTTGGAATTGATAAATGTATAATGTATATCTGTTGGTAAACTGATCGTTATGTACCCTCTCATTCTTTTTTATTTTTTATTTTAATTATTTAATTTTAATTTTATTTATTTTCTGTTCTTGTTGAGGCATGTGAAATATGTTGTATGAGAAATTACAATGTACATGCTACTTGATGTTCACAATAAAGCATTAAAAAACAACAAAAACAACAACAACAACAACAACAACAACGTCTCTTCTCTAATGACGTATTTATTGACGTGAGTGCGGGGCAACCGGTCACGTACATGAAATCAACCAATAGCAAACCACGACAACCATCCAATCAATTCCCGTCCTACATTGTTACTTGTTTGAGAAGCCTGATATATCGCAACTTCAGTTTCATGCCGACTTGCACGTCTTACCTGAGGTAGTCTCTCCTACACAGCTTCCTGCCAAGTTTGAAGTAAAGCCTGCGTCCCACCTCCCCTAAGCGGCAGCCGCAGAGGTCACAGCTCAGGCAGTCTTCGTGCCAGTACTGCTCGATGGCCTTGAGGAAGAACCGGTCCCCGATGCTTTGCTGACAGCCGCCACAGGTCAACAGAGACGGCGGCATCTGAAGCACCTCATCCACGGGTTCCCTGTGGATCAAACATGCGATGCGCCATTATGAACACCAGATGTCACTAGTGAGTAGACTACTTTTTTTTTTATAAACACTAAAAACATTCCGGTTAGTATATGCGTTTTCCAAACAGATAAAAATGGCAAGCAGATGCTCTACTTTTTATTTTTATTTTAGATGTACCTACAGTTGTTTTATAAATAACCGTTTGCCTAAGCTGTAACCACTGACACGTGATCCCAGGGGAGAAAAGTGTTTAGTGCAGCAGGCAAATGTGGTGCTTTGGGTCACTGCACATTTAAATCAGCACATATTCCCACTGGTTAACATTTGTGACTAAATGTTTAAAATGAATTCCTGAGGTATTTTATACAGAATTATTATGCATAAGCAAAAGTGCAGATTGTTTTGATTTAGTGTGAAAGTTTTTACTAATCACATGACCAGAGGCGTTTGAGGATAAGTCTGTCAAAGCTTTATTAAAGGAAAACACACACAGTACAACCTGTGTGCTGTGTACATCACAGAAAACTTTATGTATTTTTACAAACATCACTTAGAATGATTTAGAAGCTGTTTTCCTAATATGGGGACCAAAAAATATCCCATCAAGGTCAAGGATTTTTGAATATTGATTTTTGAATATCTTTTTTGGGACATTTTGGAATTTTTTCCCATAATGTAGGGTTTATAGGCCACACACACACACACACAACATTGTGGATGTCTATTTACAGTCTGCATAATACAACATAGGGTAAGTCAGGGTAAGATGAGCCACCCACCTTAATATTTACCATCAATTTTGTCATTTCATTTAAAGATTTAGTTAATTGATCTAATTTTGTATCTCTGGAAAATAGTGATCTATGACTATTATGTTGAATATCAAAGTTTGTGGGTGTATTTGTTAATGAGGGATTTGTGGACACATTCATGTTTCAGATTGGTTTAGTAAAAGTTATTTATTTTGAAGTAAAAAATATCAAATTTGACGCTTGGGGTAAGATGAGCCACCCAGATCTGTCACTGCCAAGTGGCGTGTTGTTAGTGTCATTATTTTTAAATGTAATTAATCGGGTTATTATAAAGTATTTCCCATGAACTATACATTTCAGACATCTATGCTTTTGAAAAAATAAAATCTTAAGGTTAATGAGGGAAATCATTCAATTTGAATTTATGTTGTTATTATGACATATCTTCGATTAAAATATGGGTAATTAAACATGTAAATATTCACATGCCTATATCACAGAATCATTTTAACTTTCAGATTATGCTTTGATACTGGTTATTACTTAATTAGCTAAAATTACATTCTTAATTATAGTTTTTTTATTTTAATTAGAAAAGTTAAATGTATTTTACATTAGACTATTGATACTATATGATATATATGATTTAGTAAGAATAATTATATCAGAAGTAGGCTAATTTATACATTCTGTAAAAGTTTAGCCAGGGGGGCTTCTTGTACTCCGGGCCTCTTTGAATAATTATACATTTTGTTCTATAACAACTATATTAGCAAATGTGTTTATTTATTTCCACATTGGATGCATCATCCTGCATGCTAAACTTATATCTAAATAGCCTGTTACAGGTTAAAAACATTATTCTTAAGGGGAGTTACCCTAATGTAGAGCTTATTTTAGTTGTCTAATTGTTGTTTAGCTATATATCATACAAACTAATTAATTATATACGGACAAATATGGAAACTAAACAATAAGATTAATTTCTGACTTACTCATTCGCATCCAGTGTTTTCCGTTCAATTGTAGATGCCATATTAAATATGGTTCAGGAATAATTCAGTTCATCAAATAGATATGCGCGCTTTCCAGCCTATGTCCCACACTCGCAGTCTGCGATGCAGAAACACCATCAACGTCCTGCTGGATGACCGCTTCAGAGATGCACCTGCTCGCTGCCTTCTGAGTGCACTAAACATCAACAGCAATAGCACACATTATACGTGCACCCTGTCTAGCTTCTTCGGCTGCACATCAGATCGGTCTCCAAGCATGCAATCCTCATGCTGATGTTGTTTTAGAATAATACGCGTTCACAATTCCTCCAGTGACACTGCGTGATAAATATCGCGTTTGCGTCAAGCGTGTCTCCTCTGCGCTGCAAGTCCTCAGCACTGTCCCATAAGACCGCTGTCTGGTCCCGTTATTGTAGCGGAGCAGGTATTTTTAAATGGCCCTGCCCCCTCAGTTTCTGCTTTCTTTTCCGACTTCCTGCTCACGACGGCTCGACAATGAGAGGAAATAGCGCTCCGGCGCGCGCGACAGTCAATTATAAACCCGAGGACTCGTGACTGGAGGGGTCACGAGCGCAAACTCCTCGTCAATATATATAGGCCTACCTGTGATCTGAACAATAAAGAGATTTGGGGACAGCTCAGCTGGAAACACACCGCTAATTAACATCAGGGTGATAATGTTGACCAAAAGGACACGGCTCCAACATAATAGCCTAGCTATAATAAAGGGAGACCGGGGCTAGTTGTCACAAGGTTGCGTATCAGTAATAAAATGCAACTCAGATGTAAACTGGAAGACCAGAACTCAATTCAGTTGAATTATTTTCTCCAAGCTATTATAATATAATTAGCAGCACACATTCAAGCTTGAGACAAGTTATCATGCTTCACATAGGCATTTATAGCTATAGCTATATATATATATAAATGTATGCTGTGTGTTTGTTTCATCATTGTTTAAATATGTTTACAATTGTAATTGATTTTTTTTTTTTTTTTGAAAAGCATATAATCACATTCTGTAATTGCAGTAACAGGCGCGGCAAATGAAGCGTTTACTTGTGATGTATTTCAGGCTCAGGCTCATCTCTGCTGGATGTCGTTGGGGTAAACTCCCCTTATCTCCTGCCAGAGCTGCTCGGGCAGTGTCAGCGGCGGGACTGGCCCACGAGATAAAACACGGTTGGGACACTGAATGGGTCCCAGACAACATCAGTGATTAGTTGCAGCAGCTCGGCCAGAAGATGTGCCAGTTATAACAGAGGGAACGGAGGTCAGTGATCCCTTCAGCTATGATTTTACTCTTCTGACTTACAAGCTTAAGCATATCTAATCATATAATTATGGGAGACAATATTTTAGTGTTCAAAATCTTTCTTTTTTTCATGAGTTTTTGTTCACCACACATTTAAAGGAGTAGATCACTTTTAAAAAAAAACTTTTGCTGATAATTTACTCATCCCCATGTCATCCAAGATGTCCATGTCTTTCTTTCTTCAGTCGAATGAATGATTCCAGACGATGAATAAGGGTCTTATCAAGCGAAACGATCGCTCATTTAAAAAAAATAATAACAAAGTTTAAGTTTTATAAGCTCAAATGCTCGCCTTTCTTTGTTCTGTGATGCGCGTTTGTGACTCTCATGTTTGAACTCGTTCATCAAAATGAGCGAATCTTTTCTAGAGTCAACTCATTCATTTCGTTCGTTGAATGAACCAAATGACTCGAAAAAAGATTCGTTGATTTTGATGAACGAGTTCGAACAGGAGAGTCACGAACGTGCATCACAGAACAGAGCAAGGCGAGCATTTTTTTTTTTAAATGAGCAATAGTTTCGCTTCGAAACTATTGAAATTGTTTAAAGCCTTTTGAACAGTTTGCAGTTTGCACTGAAAGTGTCTTTTGGACCTTGAACCGTTTGGTTCCCATTGAAGTCCATTATATGGAGAAAATCCTGGAATGTTTTCATCAAAAACCTTAATTTCTTTTCGACTGAAGAAAGAAAGACATGGACATCTTGGATGACATGGGGGTGAGTCAATTATCAGCAAAAGGTTTTTTAAAAGTGAACTACTCCTTTAAGTTCAATGTTCTGCGATGCATGGATCCAAATGCAAATAAATAACCTTATTTTAAGATTGTGTACACACACACACACACACACACACACATAGCCTATATATTTTTTTCTTACTTTTATAGTATAATTATAGTTACTATACAATTTTTAGGGATACAGATTACACAAGAATACAGATGTTTCCACATTTTAAACATTTACTAAAAACGACAGTTTTTTTTTTTATGTATAACTGTTAAACATTGTGTGTAAGGCGTCCACAGTTTCCTGTGGATTGGACACAGCAAACCCAGAGGATGTACAGGAAATGAGCACAGATGAAGCATGACAGGGGTGGTATGAGCCATGACTGCTTTCACTTGATCACCATGCCGGACTCTGATTGGTTGGATAACTCCAGATGGCCCCCCTGATAGGGGAAGGGGTTTTGAGACCATGCCTCGGAAACCACTGACTGTCAACTCATCTACTTGGCAGGAAAAGCTTTCTTAACTCAGAGTAAGTTTCCTTTAAAAATGGTTAAGGATGAAGTGAACTTATCAACATGGCTAATGGCATGGAAGATATGTTATTAGCTGTTTTCTAAAAATAATGCATGTCATGCATGCAATTTTACTTTCGTGCAAAGAGAACCGTGATAATCTGAGAGACACAGTAAATAGCAGTTTAAATAAAGTGAGACCATGACTGAAATACATTTAAAATCAGTTCAAATGTTTTATGCATGCAATAAAAAATAAATAAATAAATAAATAAAAAATCAATTAGGCTACATTTGCATGTCCCAAATTGTATGACACAGAATCAAACGACCTAAATTTAGCTTTTACTGACATTTAAATTTCAAATGTGAAATGGGGGAAAAAATAGTTGAAAATATTTACTGTAAATAATGTGGTGGGATGAATGGATATTTTCTATTTTGTCCTGACCTTGTTACATTCAACTCATAATTAATGCGTTTATATTTTATGGGTTTTATTAATTAAATATACGTTTATTACAAGGGACACTAAGGGAAACTCCACTCAATTCAAAGTTTGAGTACATGCATTTCCAACACTGGTGCAGTATTGAAATGATAGCTTATAGATAAATGACTGTTTACACTTTGCAAGGCTGTAACCACATATTTAGATTTGGGACTATTATGATCATCATGATTAGAAATGTGAATATTAGGGGACATAAACCCCCTAGTGGCCTCCCATTGTCTATGGTGGTATTTTGAGCCTGGATTTATTTCAGGTTTTATATAAAAGACTGCCTTTTGGCATACTGAAGAGAACAATCATTTTTAATTTTTTTTTTATTAATATCAACCACTTTTTATAGCATAAAATCAAATGCGAATTGATTTATCCCTGTAACTTTCAACCCAGAATTAAAGTCAAAAGTTCGTTGTTGCAAAAGACATGTTTTGAAAAAGATATTTCATCATGAATTATTCCTTTTTCAAGGAAATATCTGCTTTTATTACAAAAAATCACACTGAGGGTTACCAGAATTCACTTAAGTCAATGTTGACACGAATTCCAAACCTACTATGACAGTGTTGAAATAATGTAGCTATAGTGTTAGTAATGATAAAAAACTATTGATGATCATTTGCAAGGCTAGGATTTAGGAACCAGCAACGGATTCATAATGAATAACTAGAATTGAGAATATTAGAGTCCTAGTACTATGTGCCAGCAAGAGTTGACTGATTTATTTAAGCCCAGCCCTAATAGGAAATGCCATTGGACTGACTGATTCTTGCCGTGTTACATGCCTTGTCTCAATAACAAAAACTCTTACTGTATGTGTATGACATGCTCTGTTTTAAGTATAGGGACCACCTTTGGAATTCTGGGAACATGATCCATCACAGGCAGAGTAATCACATATGGCGTATTTCCTGAGAGAGAGAGCCTGGATGTGTTGTTGACTCTCTGATAGTGTATATTCTGGAACAGCAATAGCCAGGCTACTGCTTCCTGCCCAATCTCAGCTTTTGTTGGCTTGTTTTTGAGAAGCTTGTGTGTGAACACTCTTATTTGGACATTTGCTGTGACTAAAAGTGATCAGTTCTTTTTGTTGTAAACTTAGGATGCTGATCAGTGATAAAGGAGATGCTCATGTGTCACTGAAAGAGGTATTAAAGGACTTTAAATGTTTAAGTTGAGGACTGCTGCTGCTGTTACTAAACACAACAGAGAGCGGAAATGAGTCACTCGTTGAAAGGGAGCTTCATTCTCCCATGAGATCTTCCTCTAATCAGTATTATTCCTGAAAGAAAACACCCTTTCAATAGAACAGCGCTATCAAAGAGCAGAGCAACCATGTTAACTGCTTCCTGTATTTGCCAAAAAAAACCTCATGCCATTGCATCCTCATTGTTTTAGTCTACAACATTTGAGTTGTACAGAAAGAAAACGAAAATAAGCTAAATAAAATGATTCAATAATTTGCAGAATGTGTTACATTCTTTACTAGAAATTCATATTGTACAAGTTGCAACCCTTCTTGTAATAAAAATGCTTAAAAAGCTTAAAAATATATCTAGCATGATTCAATAGCCGTATTATGCAATTACATATGCTCAACCCAATACAAATAAACAAGTTGTGAATGGTTAAATATTAAACATTAATGTGAAGGTTTGGTCTTCCTGTTTAGATGGTGGCTGAAAAGAAAGTTCGAGTGACTGCATTTAGGCTACCTGAATATATCTGGTGCCATCTGCTGACCGATCATTTGATTTACAATAAATGAATGTGGTCTAATGATTTAACAAAATTTGTTTGGTTCATTTTTAAAGAAATAGTTCGTTCAAACAAATGAAAATGATGTCATCGTTTAGCACACTCTCCAGTTGTTCCAAACCTGTATGAATTTCTTTCTTCCGCTTAACACAAAAGACGCTATTTTTTAAGAATGTCGGACGGTAACCAAACAGTTATTGGTCCCCATTCATTTCCATAGTATTTTCATCCATTCTATGGAAGTCATGGTGTCTGGTTACCCACATTCTTAAAATATATTTTCTTTTGGGTTCTGCAGAGAACGAAATTCATGCAGGTTTGGAACAAATTCAGGATGAGTAATGAAGACAGAGTTTTATTTTTTTATTTTAACTATCCCTTTAAATGGGGTCTTCTAATTATGTAACGTAGAATTTGTTTTGGTTGTTTAAGAGACTAAACCCAGTAAAGAGTTGTGGAAGCCAAGGGGTGGTGATTTAGCAAGATGTTAGCAATACTTGTTTACCAGCGAAATAAAATAATACACAGTCCCACAATATAATACAGCTATTTCAGCTTTGTTTTTATCTAATTCAACTATGTTTTTTTTAAGTCAGCCAGTTCGTCTGGGTTCGTTTTCACACGCGCTCAGTGACAAATGCATATTAGGAGGTCATCGCGTGCCTGCTTTTGAACTGAATACATTCTTAGTGTTTTCTATCATTTCACGAATATTGCTTATACCTGTCATGAATTATATTTATTTTTAAGTCGTTGTTTATTGATTACTCGCAGTAATCGTAATGATAAGCTGCATATAAACGTAATTTAACCACAGGCAAAATCGCCGTCGCCTCTAAAAGGGGCCCTTCTTCATTATAAACCTTTTTCTCTCCTTTCAGTCGCTCTCAGTTGTCGGTGAGGCCGGCGGGGCGGATCCCATAGTAAATTAGAAGAGAAAATAAAAGCAAACAAAATCAACGCTTCGGCTTATTTGACTCCAGACTATTGTTTTATTCCCTTGTGGACACATTGCGCATAAAGGTGAGAACATATATGGACTTAAATCACTGACGTGAACGACGTTTTATACAGTCCGATGATGATCTGCTGGACAGTTTCTGTGTGTTATGCGGACAATGGGTTGCTATGACAATATTTTGGAATTTAGTCTACTTTCTATGTTTATATTTAACGAGTTTGGTTTATTATTTTAAAAAACAAAACAAATATGGTCTATTTAGATAGGATTGTATTAATCCTACTGTCCAGTCATGACCAGCTGAAAAATCTCGTCTGTTTTCGTTATCTAATTATGAGTATGAATTGAATATAACGTTATGATTACCTATATATATATATATATATATATATATATATATATATATATATATATATATATATATATATGATTTTGTTACTGTCTAACACTTGGTATAACTATTTTGGTCAGTCTGATCAAAAGAGCGATAAATGATATAATCGAAAATTAAACCATCGTCGATTACACATAAATTATGATCCTCTCATTGCTATTCAAATCGGCTGTTTTAAGCATATTCATTCGCGTTGTTATTGGTTTGTTCAGAATTTTAAATCTGTCCTTTATCTATGATTAGATGCCCTCGGCAACAAATGGCACCAGGACTGTGAAGTCTGCCAGCCCAGACTTGGGATCCGCTCCCGGATCAATGAACCAAATCACAGCCAGCAACCAGCTGACTGGAACCCAGTCCGAGGCCATGAAGCAGGTGCTGGTGGTTCTCGAAAAGAAAGTGCGCAATATGGAGAAGAAAAAGGTACCAGTTTCCCTTTCAAGTCTATATCATGTCAACCCAAGCATATACCCACATATATAAATTATTGGATGTTTAATAAAACGCATAGACACAAATGTGATGGACACATCAATGGTGTGAACTATTACTTAACTTACTTAAGTTAAATGACAATAAATGGGTTTCGGTTGTTGTATTTCAATGTCAATAATCTATTATAGGTTACACCGTCTCCAAAGCGGTTAACCAGGCCAATTTAACGTTTATGAAACCATTAGCACTACGCTAGTACTTGTATGTATTTAAATCAGTTCATGTGAACCTATATCTTAAATATAAGTTATAGGTAATGTTACGTTTAAAAAATATTGCCCCTTTCACTGTTTTTTGTCGTCGAGCACGGATGCTAACCGGCTAGTGTTCGTAGTTTTGGCACATGCTAGCCACTCAAACGTTATTGCAGTTCTCTCGACAAATGTTATGTACATGGTTACTTGTTTACATTGTCTATACGTTCCGTGATATGACGCAAAGTTATTTCCTGCAGGTTTTATCAGTTGTTCTGATCACTGCGTTTCGCACGCACATGGAGGTAAAGCTAACATGGCGTCGGTTCGGCGTGCAATAAAAAAAAAGGGAACTGTCGGCGCAAAGATGCATGTGAAGTTGTTTATGTTTTGGATGGTCTCAGGCTTGTGTTTGTGGAGATTAGCGGGTCACAGACAGGTGTGTCCTCAGGACATGCAGCCTTTGGATAGTGCGGGTTTCTGAGCTTTGCAGGAGCGACTTTAAACGTCGAGACAGGGCAGCATATTGCTTTAACTTATGTTTTATGACGTTTAGTTAGAGTAAAAGAGGAATTTAAGCACCCAAATGCTGTTCAAACCTGTTCAGTGGAACACAAAAGTAGATGTTAAAGACCCCATGAAATCAAAATGTAAGGTTTTTGTTTCTGGCCTTTTAGTGTGAATATGTTTGCCTTATTGTTTTAGAGCACACTAGCTTATAGTAACACTGACAAAATTCGCATTTAGATGTTAGCATTCAAAACGTACGCCAATATGAAGAAATGGTTTTAATGACATCACTTTGGGCTTCAGCTTCTCGTCAGATTTTCTGTCCAATCAAATGCTCGATGGAATCTAAAGTGTCCCGCCCCCTACATTATAAATAGATGCTGAAGCTGTGGCCAAAATCTGTAGCCTGGGAAAACCCAGACAACTTTCAGAGCAAATCTAAATTTGCCGGAAGTTAGTCTCATTCAGCCCATTTCCAATCCGTCAAAATCGCGGCACCAATCAGAAACGCTGGGGCGGGCTTTACACGATGACGACAGCGCTTGGGATTTTGAAGCAGATTTTGTAGCCTACATTACAAAGATGGATGCCGCCGCCGAACATCACTCGTTCGAATCAGCTGTTGCCAGACCATAACTCGGTTACAACTAAGAATGGATTGGTTTTAACCAGGCTACAAAATCCTCCACTGTCCTCCGGTTTCAGTGAAAATGACGTCAACGCATTGAATAATGCGGCGTGTTTCAAGCCACTTCAGTGGGCCTTTATGGAAAAAAATCACGACTGTCATCATGCCTTGAAGTGTATTGTGACTGTCATAGTTATTTTATTTATTAACCTGCACTTATGGGCACCTGTCATTAAATTGTGATGTTTTGATTTATCCGTTCTGATTCCGACATTGTGCGTTTGTGGAAAGTGAACTTGACCTCTCCCTTGGACCCGGTGAAATGGGATAATCTCCTCGTAACTCGACCACATGCTGCAGCTTTGTGGAGTAAAGTCCTCTGTCTTGATCCATGTTAAATAGAAAATTTGATAATTGCAAGATTGCAAAAATGGTATGTGCACAACTGTTCAAAAGTTTGGGGTTCCTAAGTTTTTATTTTTTTATAAATTAATACTTTTATTCTGCAAGGATGCATTGAATTGATCAAAAACAGTAAAGATATATACATTTACATGCATACAGAACTTTATTTTTCAAGTGTTATTATATTTCCGTTTTACTTGTCGTCTTGCAGAGCAAACTTGATGATTATCAGGCCAGGAACAGCAAAGGGGAACGTCTCAACCAGGACCAGCTGGTAAGTTAACAAAGCAAGCGTGTTTTGTTGTCCCTCAGTTGTTTTTCAGATTTCCTCAAATCTGCTCTTTTTCTTAATCACTTTAGGAAGCCCTGTCTAAGTACCAGGAGGTATTCCATAACCTTGAGTTTGCACGGGAGCTGCAGAAGAGCTTTTTGGCATTGGGTCAAGAAGTGAGTACATGAAAATTGAATTTGCTCTCTTCATATTCTATGGTACCAACGTTTATTCACTGGAATTATCACTTTTTACAGCATGAGTCAGTTACTGATGCTTTGTTTTTTAGTACATGCTGATACCAAGTGCCAATAACTGCATTTTCATTGCATTTTTAAAAATATTGGACAGGGATAACAAAATAATATGAATTAAATTGGTTGGCTTAGCAAATAGAAATGTCCTAATTATGCCTGTTAAAATGCATCGTAGGAGATGCTGTTACTTTCACTGGTAATATGATTGCTCAATCATATTTTATCTTTAATTTAATACTATAACCCAGTGAATATTTAGAGCTGCTCTTCTTTATTTTTATCTGGTGCTTCGGATGTTTGCACACGGAAAACTTATTGAAATATTGACGTGATTACTGTACTGCCTTCCTTTAATAATGTAAGGAGTCACTCATTATACGTAAATCATCTAACAGTCCATGTTGTTGCATACACATGGATATACGGGGTGGTGATGGCGCAGTGGATAAGGCATGGACACATGCCTTTGGTGTGAGAGACCCGGGTTCGAATCCACTGTGAGACACCAATGTGTCCCTGAGCAAGACACTTAACCCCTAGTTGCTCCAGAGGTGTGCGACCTCTGACATCAATAGCAATTGTAAGTCACTTTGGATAAAAGCGTCAGCTAAATGAATAAATGTAAACATATACGATTTAGTTTTAATTGAAATGGCGCATATGTGCAGACTAGTGAATGATCAGCAATTAATAGCATGCAACAGATCTCTCTCTTTGCCATCAGTTAGCATTGGTTAAAATGCTCTTCGTTTTACTGTCTTTGCTGCTGCCATGTCTGTTTCTTTGTCTGGACACAAGCGCTGTACTGTACACACCACGTTGTATTGGTTGTTGTTAAATGGATACTCCACTTTTTTTGGAAATAGGCTCATTTTACAAATCAGCCGATTTTCTGATATTTAGAAGAATATCAGTAACCAGACAGTTTCTGGTCTCATTGACTTCCATAGTAGGAAAAAAAATATACTATGGAAGTCAATGAGACCAGAAACTGTCTGGTTACTGATATTCTTCTAAATATCAGAAAATCAGCTGAATGGATTCGAAAACGGTAAAACTCAACTTACTTAACTTACTTAACTCTTGGGGAGTTGTAAAATGAACCTGTTTCCAAAAAAAGTGGAGTATCTTTAAATCGGAGTATGAGTAGTACAAATCAGGCCCAATAATGCTATTGGGATCAGTGTGTCATTAACTGAAATGTTTATATCAGGGGTATCCATACTTAGTCCTGGAGGGTCACTAGGTGTTTCTCAATGTCAAGGATACTTCCTTGGCAGGACGGGTCCTTCCAAGTCATTTCCTTCAGAGGCTAGGCAAGGGTCCTCTTTAGCGTTCGGAGAACATGTAAATGGAACAGGCTAGCAAGTGCACGTCATTGCGTCATTACATCAGTGAAAGGTCCGCTTCGGCGCTGCAAAAATCATTGTGCTGGTGTACTGCACTGTTTAAATACACTTGACAGTCCTTATTTTGTCTTGTCAGTCCTCATAGAAATAAATAAATAAAGGGATAATGTATAACCAGGCGGTTGTTATAGTGAATACAACCCCGCAAACTCTAAAGCAGAGGGGTCTTGATCAGCCGGTTGTATTCGCTGTAACAACCGCCTCGCTATACATTTTCCCACTTATAACATGGCTACCTACCAAATAAATCAATAATTTGACACAAAATATTGATTTAAAAAGGAGTTTATTCATTCAAAAACGATTATATTACCGGAGTTAACAGAACTACCTCCATAGCAACATGATCTAACGTTAGCTGTTAAAACACATGCAATTGTAAAATATGTGACCAACAAAAAAGGCTATGAAGTAAAAATTAAAAAGTGAATCACCAGTAAAAGGGAACAGCTTTAAATCCCCTAAGCAAATTTGAGCCGATATGTGAAATAGTTTAACAAACATTAAATAAATGGCTAAACTGAAATTATACTTGCTTACATTTGAAAGCATATTGCCGTTATCACTCCGACTCCGCTAACGGTCGACATTTTTTTTATTTTTTGAACAAGATAGCAAAGCTGCGCATAGGATTGTGGGTGATTTAAGAGCGCGAAGGCTACACATATGCATCCTTTCCTGTGTATGGGATATTTTCCGAACGAAGGACTCAGTCCTTGGTTGAAATTCTGAGGATCCTTGACATTGGAACAGTCCTTCGACGGACGTCGATGACGTAGCATCCTCGAAATTCCGGCTTCCGAGGATCCTTCCTTGACATTGAGAAACGCCTACTGTCCTGAGAAGTTAGCTCCGACTTGCCTCAGCACACCTGCCTGGAAGTTTCTAGTAAGACCTTGAATAGCTGGATCAGGTGTGTTTAATTTAGGCTTGGAGCTAAACTCTGCAGGATGATGGCCCTCCAGGAGCAGGATTGAACACCCCTGGTTTATATGAATCGGTGAGAATGTGTCTCACAATCCATCGCTTTGGATAGATCCAGAAGAGTGTTAAGAAAGCAGCACGTCGTGAGCAGCTCCAGCGTGAAGATGTGGAACAGAAAAGGCTGAAACGGGTTCTGGAGCTGCAGTTCCTCCTTGATCGACTCGGGGATGAAAGCGTGCGACAAGAGCTTCTGCAAGGAGCCGGAGGACCTTCACTGCTTACTGAGAGTGACCTTGCCTCCCTGGATGAGTTTTACAAGCTTGTGGGGCCTGAGCGTGACCAAAACATCAGGTGAAATACACAATTCAATCCTGAATCCATAAATGCAAACTAAATCTTGGTGTTCTACCAACTGCAACATGAGTTTTAGATGCATCGTGAAACACATTTTAGACATTGCATGGGGCACTGCATGTTTTAAAGTTTGCCAGCGTCTTTGTAATGGGAATTGTAATCGATGTCCAGCAAAATTTTAAAGTAGTTTCTTTCAACTCTAGACAACCCGGGCCGACCTTCCAGATTATTTTAGATGTCTCAATAATTAAAACGCCTTATTGTACTCCTCAGCTTCTGTAGTGTTTAATAGGAAGAAATCTTAAAACGTTCTTGGGTTTGGTCCTGAGGACTTGATTTTGAGAAACACTGGTTTAAAGGGACAGGGACTCAAAAGTCTTGCGTTTGTCTATGAAACATGATGTTGAAAGTCCAGATTTCACCATAACAAGTTTGAAATGGTTCATAAAGCCATTTATAAAAGAAATCCACTCTAATTGAGCCGTTTAATCCTGGTCTTATGAAGAGATGTGATTGCTTTATTTGGACTGATTTAAATTAGGTGTTTATTAACATATAGATCAACGCTCTCAGGAGTGTAAGAATCAATGCGGTTTATTCTCGCACATCATGCAAGAACTGATGAGGCTCGTTTCTGTGTGTCAAGCAAGCTTGATTCATATGTATTACTTGACATGAACTTTGAAAGTCCCCACAGATTTCTGTTGGGTTTCATTAAAAATGTGTCTTTTGGATTTTGGAAAACAAAAAACATGAGGATTAAATTATAATTTTTGGGTGAATAATTGCTTGATTGGTTTGTTCACCCAAAAGTGAACATTGTCATTATTCTCATAAAGTATTGTCTTTTTTTTTTTTTTTCATTGGCTTTTCTTTTTATGATCATCTCAGATAAAGTATATATGTAACGGACTGCTTTTTTTACACAGGTTGACTGACCAGTATCAAGAAGCATCACAGCACTTATGGGAACTTTTGGAGGGGAAGGACAAGCCTGTAGCTGGCACAACATGTATGTCAAAAGGAGTTTTTAAACTACAGTCTGAGACCAGTTTTGTTTTACCTGAACGAAAACTGTCTGTTATACTGCGTGATGTGACATGCAAACTGGTATTAAGCATATTTAAATGTTTGTACAACTTTTTACACTGGTTTGGGGCAACAATAGTTTTACCATTTATTTCACTGTACAGTTATTTAACTGTAGTGGCTAATGAATCTGAAGAAAATGGCTTATTTTCGCATTGCACAATATGGTGACTAGCTTAATGCTCGTGACATGTTAATGGCTAGTTAAAAAGCACGTCACAATATTTCCATGTTCACTGGGATGCTTAATTTTAGCCAGTGAAAATGCATCATAAATGTTCTATCACTTACAGAAGCCGTGCCTTAGAAAGCTTCTAGCACTTTCCTTCCTTGGTATTCAGTGGCAGATCATGTGCCTCATGGCATATAAATACATCCATTTGCCGTGCACCAGCTGGGCTGCTACAATGCAGTATGATAGTCCTCTACATTTAGGCCATTTAGTAACTCTGCTTTCAAATGGTAGTCCCTTAAAAAATCTTTATTCAGCAAGGATGCATTAAATTGATCAAAATGCTAAAAAAATCCTAAAAAAGTATAAATGTATTACTGTTTCCACAGAAATTAAGCTGCATGATAAGAAAAGATTCTTGAGCAGCAAATCAGAATATTAGAATGGTTTCTGAAGGATCATGTGACTGAAGACTGGAGTAACGATGCTGCAAATTTTAGCTTTACCATTATCAGAATTAATTACTTTTTAAAATAAGAAAAGTTACTTTAAATTGTAATATTACACTATTACTGTATTTTTTAATCAAGTGCGTGGAGTCTTGGTGAGCATGGGACTTTGAAAACATTTAAATCCTACTGACCCTAAACTTTGAACGGTGGAGTAAATGCTTTCCCCCCCCCTTCTCTCAGATAAAGCACTGAACGAAACGTTGGAACGGGTTTTGCAAAGCGGCTACTTTGACCGAGTGCAGTCTCATCAGAACGGAGTTTGCGCGGAGGAAGAGGAGCAAACTGCTCCGGTGGAAGCGTCTGAAGCCGAGGAGCACCCTCCTGTAGCGGGTAAATCTCATTTCATGTTGCTCAGTCGAGTGACTCATTCTGAAACTTCTGCAATCCAGAGTGATTGACCTTTATGTCTCCTAACAGAGGGTGAAATGACGGAAGAGTACGCAGAACCCATTCCAATCGAGGCGACCGAGGTGAGAAGTTGCTTAAATGCAGGCCTTGTGAAATGCAAACTTTGAGGGGTCACATTTGTCACATCTTCTGACATAGATGCTCATTGTATTATGAAAAATGTTCCTCCCCAGTCCAAAAAGCACATTTATTGAACCCGAAGGCCTTTTAACGTCAACACAAATGTTCAGAAATGCATTTTTCAGACCGATATGAAAGACAGGCTGAATGAAAATGCTGATTTTTTTTTTGAGAGTAGGTGGTGCTGAGAGAAATACCAATATTACCCCATACACAAAACCGCACTGCCCAACTTTCCTTTTTTGATCTCTGCTTGTTTACATAGAAGAAAAATCCAAGAGCCAAAAATGTCTGTTCAGATTTTATTATATTGCTTCAGGTGACACCAAATTCAAAAGTACAGAGAGAGTCTGTTTTGGGTTCTTCCTCCGATATTCACTGTCACTTAGCATGAGTCTCATGACCTTTGAGTGCTACCAAGCCATAATTTTATGTAACGACATCATGTGTCCAAAACCTCAAATCTTATTGGTTGTCCGTTTTCTTTGCAGTTGAGTGAAAGAGTTTAGATGGCCTCTACTTAAAACGAGTGACACTGTAACTGTAAAATGTTTATTGCACTATTTTTACTCCGAACATTCGTCTTGGTGTCCTCAAGTGTGACACTTGGGAAGGTAGTGCATTGCCACAAAGCTGCTATGATTAAGTCATATTTTACACCTGTGTGATTATAGTAAACGAAAACATTAACATTTTCATTACTTGAAATGAAATAACATTTAACTAAAATAAAATTGTATGATATTTAATGCATTCTGTTTCAGATAGTTGGCAAGGAAACATTTTAATTTGGTTAACTTTAAATAGGAGAATAGTTTAGAATAAGTGGTTGTGAAAAGCTAAATCACAGCTTTTTACACAAGTTTGCCTCAGGGATGTAATGAATGTGTATGAGTGAACGATCTTTCTGTGAGGGGTACTACAGTTAAAACGTTTGTTCAATTTCCTCCTGATTACCAATCATTTTCTTGACCCTTTTGTTTTCTCTTTCCAGTTTGTAAATAGGCAGTTTGTTTCGGAGAGCACATACAGTACTGGCGATGAGCAAAGGGAGGAATGGAGTGTGGAAACCGAGGTAAGCTTCTCTAGAAATTACATTGTATGGACTTGTCACTCACTCTTTTCTTATATTAGGTAAGGATTTGTGTATAATTGGTTCTCAACCTTCTTGAGTCCAAAGCTGTTCACAACGTTTAAAGCCTCCCCTACACAAAGATTTTCCATTTCCAATAATTCTTAAAAAAAATTGGGAGAAGTTTAAGAAACGTGTATTTGACACAAACATCTGTGGTATATTAGGCTGCTGTCACTTTATGATCAATGCACTGACCCAATATAGTCATGATATGCATCTGTTTTCTTGTTTGAGACAATCGTGGATGCGCACAGATGCTATAACGATACAGCGTGCGACCCTACACTGGATTAGTGTGTAATTGGGCTCATTTCTTGGGTCTGTCACAGGTGAATAACTCCATGGCGCAGCCGGTTCAAACCACCCCTACCCCTGTCGTCCCAGAACTCCACCCACTGCCCACAGTAACCCCAACACCCCCTTCAGACCCCGTGATTAGACAGCAGGTGGTTCAGGATCTCATGGCACAGATGCAGGGTCCATACAACTTCATGCAGGTGAGTTCTTTTGCAGGTTCGTTCTTTTGCCATATGTTTGTATGCATACTAAACGGCCCTTTGTTTCTCAGGACTCCATGCTTGATTTTGACGGACAGTCTCTTGATCCGGCTATTGTATTGGCACAACCTATGAAGCCAGGCTCAAGTATGGAGATGCCTCCGATGGTGTGTCAACCAGGTATGTTAATACATGCACCACATGGTTGTACAGTTTGCATTAATGTCCAGATATACCAGAATATAAGAGGAGGTTTTTGAGCGGACCTCTACACGAGGCACAGCTGATGCGAGGCGAGGAATTTTTTTTTCTTTTGAAAAACAGATTTTTTTCCACAATCAAATTTTTTTCACCTTGAAAATGGGAGGGTCGTCATATATATGGGTATATGTGGTACTTAAAGCAAAATCAAACTTGAATTGTTGTTGTCATTTTGAACAAAATCTGAAAATGTATTTCTAGGACTACTCCTAAATCCCCCTCCCCCAAAAGGAGTGTATCAGGACCTTTGTGGGTTAAGCGTTTCTAATCACTCTAACACACTGGGCTTTTGGTTTCTTCCAGCTCACCCAGAGTCTCGTCTCGCACAGCCTCCAGCTGTTGGCATTCAGCCTGAACCCACACAAGTGAGTGTAGCCAAGTTTTTCTGGATGAAAAGGAGTTTGCTGAACTCTCTGGAAATCCAAGATAAGATCAATGGCTTTATATTTGTGTAAAGACACGTTTGACAGTTTACTTTCTCTGCAGATCTCCATGGTTTCTCCACCAGAAACCTTTTCCACACCTCCCCCAATGTATCAGTCCTCTCACACAGCAGATCCACGACCACAGACCGACTCCATGGATCCCAGTCAGGCAAGTTGATTAAACCTCCAATCGCTTCTTGAATTGAACTGGCACTATGGGGCTACAATATGAGCTTTCTAATGTACCTACGGTTCACAAGTGTGCATTAAGTTATTTTTGGCATCAAAACATGACTTTTCCTCTTTAGGCCTCCATGCCATTGACAGAGCAGCTCCCTCCTGTCTCCCAGACCCAGGTGATCCAGCCTGGATCCAAACCCTTACACAGCAGCGGCATCAATGTCAACGCAGCCCCGTTCCAGTCCATGCAAACGGTAACATGCCTGAATGAAAATGACTAGATGTAAACTGGTCACGTCAGTAAGACTTAAACTTTAACTTGTGGGTTGGATGCTCTTTGACCTGGTTTCATAGACGGGGCTTATATTTGGCCTTAGTTTAAATACAACATTTAAGTAGCTTTTATAAACATACCTTAGAAAAAAAACAACAACTTAACTGTGTGCAGCTTGAGACAAAACAATGGAAGTGACATATTTTAAGATGTTGCATTCAGTTAAAACTGCATTTAGGCTTATTCACACTTGTCTGTGAAACCGGGTAATAATCTAATATCACGTGATCGCTTATCCTCAATTGGTTCTTCCTGACAGGTGTTCAACCTTAATGCGCCTGTCCCACCAGTTAATGATACGGACTCCATGAAGCTGGCCAGCCAATACCAGAATAGCTACAACCAGGGTTTTAATGGCCAGACGCAGCACCCTGTGGAGCAGACAGACATGCCACCAGAGCCGCTCCAGTCTGGTGAGGCAAATCTTCAGAATCCCTCAGATCATGTTTTAATTCCCACAATATAATGCTGTATATCGGCACTACTCAACATGTGGCCCATGAAAGCAAGCGGCCCTGGAGCCAGTTATATGAGCTTTTACTATTTCCTGAGGCCTGCAGAATGTCATTGTGGGAACACTAAATGTAATAGTAGAGGTAATGAACAAAAAAATACAATATATAACATGTTTGATTCCGTTCTTATCCCTGTAAATAATTGAAAAGAAGTTAATTGTTTTTAATAATACGCACCCCACTAGTGTTGCACGGTGCACCGATACTTCAAAAGCATCTCGATGCTTGGAAATTAAAAACATCACGATACCTACATTTATTAGTATCGATGTTTTTTCATGAATGATCGCGTTCCAGATTTGGTGTGTGCAACGCATCAAGCTTTTTCAGTGCCTCCCTATGGACGTCAGTGTTTTTTATCCTCACGCACACAGCGACAGCGAAAAAGAGCGCTCTGCTTGATTTAAAAAAAACAGATTTTAGCGCTAGATCTCTTATTTAATAGCGAACTAAATGAATTCTCTGCTAGTTAACTGGCAAACTTTCTTGTGGCATAGTTGAAATGTTTTTTTATTTTTCATACCTGCTTGGCTTATCATCTTTTACCCGTTCCACATTTGAAAAATAAATGAAGACAAATTCCAGGATTTAGTTTCTCTTTGCTTGTAGGGAACTTGAAATAGGTATTAATTTTTTTTTATATAAATGGTCTTAAAAAGACTTGAATTTAACTTGAAGAAACCTGTTACAGGAACCATGCATGTGTACAGTATGATTCATGTTTTATCCGTGTGTTAACAGTGGTCGGTGCCTTCCATTCTCAAGACCAGTCACTTCCAAACCCCTCTGGCCACCAGCCCATGTCCCAGCAGCCCGGTGTCCAGGGCAACGGCTTCAGCCGCCAGGCTCAGTCCTTCTACAACAGCAGGGGGATATCTCGTGGCGGTCCTCGTAACGCGAGGGGCATGATCAACGGCTACAGAGGACCATCCAATGGGTTCAGAGGTACAGAATGTCGTTGTGACTGCAGTTTCATTGGAAGGTCACTCAACTCATCATGGATGAGTAATTGGAGGTTTCCTATTATTTTCAGGGGGATATGATGGTTATCGCCCACCCTTCTCAAATGCTGCAAACGCTGGATATGGACAAACCCAGTTCAGTTCGCCGCGCGACTATTCCAACGGCAGCTATCCGCGGGTAAGATGATGTATATTTAATGTTTCTGAACAGTCATGCTCTGAATGAACCCTTTTCGCAAGCTGTCACATTTCGACAGTTATTAACATTATAAATATACTTAATGGTTAATGCTGACCAATGAAATCACTTTTTTTTTTTTTAAATCAGTATTTTTTCCCCCATCTTTTTGATGGTCGTAGAAACACTATTGTGGCAATATTTATTTTTTGCTATTGGGGCAAACGGAAAAATTATATTTGTTGTAGTTTCCCTTCACCATTTTAAGTGTACCCAATTATGATGACTTTCACTTTTGAGAACCCTAGAAATGTGAAAAGGGTCCACACTGTTGAGATGTATGAGATTTCTTGTTAATCTTTATGTTTGTCTCTCCACAGGATGGTTACCAACAGAACTACAAACGTGGAGCTGGCCAAGGGACTCGAGGGGTCGCCCGAGGAAACACTCAAGCCATGCGCTCTTAAGTCTTGTAAACTGACCTTATATTCGGACCACAGTGAACATTCAAATACTGAAGTGCATATGTGCTGCCCCTTGTTCCCCCTCTCTGTCTCCTCATTGGAATTGGTCATACGATGCCAACTCCGACATGTTAAAATGGAGAAAACGATTCAATAATTCAGAACGGAAGCTGAAAAGCTGCTGTCAAGATTTTGAAGCTACCCCATGTTTCTAACAGATAACTGTGAACTTGAAAGACGTAATTTATTTTCTTTTTTTTTTATGACATCTCAAATCCCTGGTCCAAGATTGGGAGTTCTCTTTCTGTCCCACAGTTTTGTTCACTCTAATTCATTTTGGTTCTAAAAATTGTTCTTTTGGTACTTTTTTAAAAAAAAAAGATGCTCCCAGACTCTCAGTTTGTAAAGTGATATTGCTTCAAGAGATTCAATAAAGCTGTTGCATTACCTGTTCTATATTTGGGTGTGTTGTTGTTGTTTTAAATCATATAGTCAAGTTACACATTTGGCTAATTCAGTATATTAGGCATTCCAATAAGTTACATTTCATACTAATGCACTTATTGGACAGCTGTCCAACCTGAGAGACTTTCAAGAACTACCATTTGGTAACATCCTTCAAAAGACAAATCTGAACAATTAACTTTTGAAGCACATGGTGCACTGGAGATGCATTTACATACAAGAAAGATGCTTTTTTTTTTTCCAGGAAACTTATCGTACACCACCATTTTTGAATGTCTTATTTTCTTAATAGCATTCGACTTCAATAACAAAATGTAATTTTTTCATTCTGTAGATGATTATTGCTCATCAAATCCTGAGTGGTTTCAAGAAGTTTAGGACATCTTGTTTGACATACATTCAGTACATTTAAAAACCATGAATGCAACAAAACATGTACAAAATGGCACAAATTTATATAAAAATCATACTTTAAAGTTATATTTATTTCCAGAAATTGTCTGTATAAATTTCTACAGAAGGACTACAACTCCCGTATGATACAAAACGACCTGAGCGCATAATGTAGCAACCTTTAAAAAAAAAAAAAGAAAGAAATTAGCGATTACGTTTTAATCATAGACTGTATAGACGATCTCTTTAGTTAATGTCAACAACAAGCCGTAATTTAGTAAATACAAATCGCGCTTTTCTGTAATTCTGAACAGGCGCTTTCACGGACAGCTATATGTCTGTTTTGGGGTCCATCACGCCAGGGTCCTTCCTTCGAGGCTTCCCCACGTGAATACCGGTATACGAGCATGATATTCTACTGTAAATGAGGCGTAGTTTTATCTCCAGAAAGTTCTATTTAGGACCTAAACAGTTTGTTTTGCTTCATCGATACAACATTTAAGGTATGCCCCATTATATGAATAAACGTATAGAGCATAGTTTTGTCCGTGCGCGTTGTAAAGTGTATTGAATGTCTCTGCTCGAACTAACAGTTAGAGTGTTTACTTCGTTTCAACATGTAAAACTGACTTTATTGTGTTGCTGTTGTTGGTGACAGGCTGCAGTTGTGAAACAATGGCAACTTTTCGAAAGAAGGTGGACAATCGCATTCGCGTCCAGATAGAAAACGGCGTCGCACAACACCATCGGTCGATGTTCGTGATAGTTGGTGATCGTGGAAAAGATCAGGTGAGGCATGCCCGTGTTTGATGAGACTATGCTAATGTGAGACGTTTGCTCATTTGTGCACTTTGCTTCCAGGTTGTCATTCTCCACCACATGCTGTCTAAAGCCACAGTCAGAGCCCGGCCATCAGTGTTATGGTGCTACAAGAAGGAGCTTGTCTTTAGCAGGTATGATTACTCAAAAAGCAAACAGAAATAAATGATATTTTAAGCCAAGGTATATTTAAAAATGGTACATTATTTTAATCGTAATAGTATTTCACAATATTACAGTTGTCAAATAAATGAAGAGTTCAGATGCAAAAAGCCTCTAAATGCCATTTGAAATTTTCTTCTTTAATGATGATTTTTATCACACTTTTCATCTGACTAGACTTTCTACTGGTTTAAAATTGTGTGCTATCAGGAACACTGTTAGAAATGCATCTGTTGCTTTCCAGCAATCGAAAGAAGAGGATGCGACAGCTGCAGAAGAAGATCAAGACAGGCACACTGAATCTGAAGGAGGATGATCCGTTTGAGCTCTTCGTCGCTGCGACCAACATCCGCTACTGCTACTACAACGAAACTCACAAGATCCTGGGAAACACTTACGGCATGTGTGTTCTACAGGTAATGTCAGTGGCAAACATCTCAGACTGGACCTTCATATTACTGTGAAACCCAGTTAAGCATTACTCATGAAATAATAGTCAAAATGATTATTTTTTTTGAACAGTTAGACAGTTTTGTTTAGTATCGTATTTGATACACCAGGTTTTTAAGGCTCATATAGTAGAATATGGAGATCATTCTTTGAGGAAAGTATGCTGATATTTATATTAGGGGTGTAACGATATCCAAACCGAAAAACCGCGATACAGAACTCACGATTCGAATCGCGATTCTCGCGATTACACCGCAAAAAAAATGTGAACTATGACTTTAAGTAGGATGTTTTTTGCTAAAGATTAATCAGAGGGCAGAAGGCATGTAGTAGATTGTGTACAAGTGGTTTTTCAGCAAAGTTTTAATCATGTTGGTCATTTAGAGGTCTTAGAAATGCATGCATTAAAGGGATATTCCACTTTTTTTTTAACTCCCCCAGAGTTAAACATTTGAGTTTTACTGTTTTCGAATCCTTTCAGCCGATTTTCTGATATTTAGAAGAATATCAGTAACCAGACAGTTTCTGGTCTCATTGACTTCCATAGTAGGAAAAAATATACTATGGAAGTCAATGAGACCAGAAACTGTCTGGTTACTGATATTCTTCTAAATATCAGAAAATCAGATAAAAGGATTAGAAAACGTTAAAAACTCAACTGTTTAACTCTGGGGGAGTTGTAAAATAAGCCTATTTCCAAAAAAAAGTGGAGTATCCCTTTAAATATGATCCATTCAAATATGACTTTGTGTTGCAGGACTTTGAAGCGCTCACTCCTAACCTCTTGGCTCGGACAGTTGAGACTGTAGAAGGCGGAGGCATTGTGGTCATTCTTCTGAGGACTATGAAGTCGCTGAAGCAGCTCTACACAATGACAATGGTGGATGGCCTCTGAAGTGCTCGTATGCCAATATGAAGCTGGTCGTCTGCGTGGGAATATGCTTTTTTTAAAATGTGTGTGTTCTTTCAGGATGTTCATTCTCGATACAGGACAGAGGCTCACCAGGATGTTGTTGGAAGGTTTAATGAAAGGTCAGTCCTGCAACTCTGAGGCATGACATTTTATTACAAAATACTCCTATTAGATATTAGTCATATTTTAATAATTACAATTTAAGTCTTCTTAATTTTCAAACATTCAGCCATCAAGTTTTTATTTTGTTTGACAACAGGAGGGAGCCCTTAAAGGGATAGTTCACCTAAAATTTAAATGTTCAAATAAAGTACTCACCTGGAGTTATCATAGATGTATATGACTTTCTTCTTTCAGCCAAACACAATCTGAGTTATATGCAAAATATCCTGGCTCTTCCAAGCTTTATAATGGGAGTGAATGGTACCTTAGATTTTGAAGCCCAAAAAAAATTGTATCCATTTATGATCCATCATAAATCCATCCGTATGGCTCTGGGGGGTTAATAAAGCCCTTCTGAAGCAATGCATTTTTTGTAATAAAAATATTAGAGCTGTGCAAAAATTAATTGCGATTAATCGCATCCAAAATAAAAGTCTGTGTGTACATAATATATTTGTGTGTGCTGTATATAATTATTTTGAATATATAAATACCTATGCATGCATATATATATTTAAGAATTATTTGTGCTTAAATTCTGTATATATATATATATATATATATATATATATAAATACATAATCTCTATTTTCTTCAATATATACATGCATGTGTGTGTATTTATATATATAAAATAATTATATACAGCGCACACAAAAAATTATGTAAACACAGACTTTTATTTTGGATGCGATTAATCACAATTAATTTTTGCACAGCCCTAAAAAATATCCATATTTATAACTTTAAATGCATTTAAATATTTTGCTTTGAATTAAAAAAATTTTTACAAATGCAACCCCCCCCCCCCCAAAAAAAAAAACAACAAAAAAAAAAAACCAGGTATCGATACTCCGAATGTACCAATAATGAAAGAATCTGTATGAGACTCTGGAAAGGCTGGTATTGGTGCATCCCTAGTACAAAACCTATTCTTGTACTATCCTGTGAGACAGAAAGAGCTGCAGAAATGATGCTTGTCATATTTTCCCCCAGATTCATCCTGTCTCTTTCCTCCTGTAAGACGTGTGTTGTGATTGATGACCAACTCAACATTCTGCCAGTCTCCACTCACATTAACAACATCAAACCTGTCCCTCCAAAAACACAGGTAAGCCTGCTTCATAACCAGATAGTGTTTGCTTATTAGTTTATATCAATTCCTTAATCTTGATTTTTCCAACAGGATGAGGGGCTTTCTCCTCTGGAACAAGAGCTGAAGGACCTGAAGGAGTCTTTACAGGACACACAGCCAGTTGGCGTTCTAGTGGACGGCTGTAAAACTATGGACCAGGTCAGATCAAAAGAACGTCTAGAAATATTACTGCTGATATGTTGAATGTGGGCCGACTAGTTTTTATTTAGCCTTGTGTTTATGTCTTCAGGCCAAAGCAGTGCTGAAGTTCATTGAGGCTATTTCAGAGAAGACCTTGCGCAGCACCGTGGCTCTCACTGCGGCCCGCGGTCGAGGCAAATCTGCTGCGCTGGGATTGGCTATGGCCGGAGCTGTTGCGTTTGGGTATGTAGTAGTGTTATGATTACGAATAAGCTCTTGTTTTGTTATGTTTGCCTCCTGACTGGATTTTACGGAGGCGTATTGCATTCACTTGAAGAAAAAAAATCTACTCTGTTTTTCTGAATTAACGAGTTAATTTTTCATGAGAAAAAAAATGTGCTCTTTTTTTCTGAATTAATGAGTTAATTTTTCATGAGAAAAAAAGTTTTGCTCTGTTTTTCTGAATTAATGAGTTAATTTTTCATGAGAAAAAAAATATTTTTGCTCTGTTTTTCTGAATTAATGAGTTAATTTTTCATGAGAAAAAAAATATTTTTGCTCTGTTTTTCTGAATTAATGAGTTAATTTTTCATGAGAAAAAAAGTTTTGCTCTGTTTTTCTGAATTAATGAGTTAATTTTTCATGAGAAAAAAATATTTTTGCTCTGTTTTTCTGAATTAATGAGTTAATTTTTCATGAGAAAAAAAAAATTGCTCTGTTTTTCTGAATTAATGAGTTAATTTTTCATGAGAAAAAAAATATTTTTGCTCTGTTTTTCTGAATTAATGAGTTAATTTTTCATGAGAAAAAAAGTTTTGCTCTGTTTTTCTGAATTAATGAGTTAATTTTTCATGAGAAAAAAAATATTTTTGCTCTGTTTTTCTGAATTAATGAGTTAATTTTTCATGAGAAAAAAAATTTGCTCTGTTTTTCTGAATTAATTAGTTAATTTTTCATGAGAAAAAAAATATTTTTGCTCTGTTTTTCTGAATTAATGAGTTAATTTTTCATGAGAATTTCTTTTGCTGTTTTTCTGAATTAATGAGTTAATTTTTCGTGCGAAAAAAAGTTTTTGCTCTGTTTTTCTGAATTAACGATTTTTTTTTCTCATGAAAAATTAACTCGTTAATTCAGAAAAACAGAGTAGATTTTTTTTTCTTCAAGTGAATGCAATACGCCTCCGTAGGATTTTATGCATATGAATGACTAATTGACTTTGTGTTCTCATCTCAGCTATTCAAATATCTTTGTCACATCGCCCAGCCCAGACAACCTGCACACGCTGTTCGAGTTCGTATTTAAAGGTTTCGATGCCCTCCAGTATCAGGTGATCATCAATCAACATCATTAGATATGATCTAGTCATAGTCAGACTCACACTGTATTAAAAAAAGAGTCTATTATTGTAAGTAAGACTAATTAAACATTTATATCAATACAATTCTGAGGCTGTAATGATTTAATAAGCAAAAATAACAAGTTGAACTCTGTGTATTTTAGGATCGGTAATATAGTATTTTAGTTTTTATTAATGTAGCCTCTATTGGAATTGTAGGTTTTCTTTATTATTATTGCTCCTGAATGGGAGTCTGTGGCTGCCCTATGAACCCGAAGTAGGAAAATAACCAACTTTGGGGTTTCTGGGACAACTCTATAGCGCCATCACCAGTTCAAAAATTCACATTTAAAACCATTTGAACTTTTGAACACTTTGATCTAGAAAAATGAATCTTAGTACACATGATTCCTCTCATCATGCTGATCATTAAATATCCTCAGAGGCTTTATCTCGGCAAAACTTTGATCGATAAACAAACTATTTATATCAAAACTTGGTAGGCGTTATCTGAACTGTGAACTTTTGTCAGAATCGTGATCTTGATATCAATGGATTCCTTGTGTCATGTCGATCCAGTCGATTTGTTTTTTTATGTTAGGTTTTCATCTTGATTTAAATGAAGTTTTAGCAATTTGTTTTGTACGTCTGTATAATATGTTTTTATTTTTTATTTCAGTTTTAGTTGTTGAAGTAAAATAAATGTAAATGAGAAAGGCTGCCTTGGTTTTTAATTTTTATCTTATATTATATATTTTATTTTAATTTGTTAACATTTATTTATTTTTTCAATACTTTTTTTTTTTAAATGGTTTGTTAAATATAATAACCCTGGTCAGTTGATTTAAACCCTGATCATTTCTTTAGTATTTGCTACACATAAATATGTTCAAAATCTATGTATCTACTAGTAGGAGAATATAAATCAGACATTAATGCATTCATCTGAAGGAACTACTTCAAACCTGATTTATTTTTTATTTTAGGAACATATGGACTATGAAATCATCCAATCTTTGAACCCAGAGTTTAACAAAGCTGTGGTTCGTGTGAACATCTTCAAGGAACATCGACAGACCATTCAGGTACACCGATAATTTTCATGTTTTTTTCTTGCAAATATTCGTTAAACAGTGGAGTCTCAGGTATTGACTTTGAATGAATTTATCCCTCTTTAGTGTGTTTTTAGGTTCATATGGTGCATTTTGCATCATTCACAACTCAAATAACCATTGCTGTTTTGATGTGCAGTACATTCACCCTGCTGATGCGGTGAAGTTAGGCCAGGCCGAGCTGCTGGTCATTGACGAGGCTGCTGCTATCCCACTGCCTTTAGTGAAGAAGCTACTGGGGCCGTACCTTGTGTTTATGGCATCTACCATCAATGGGTGTGTATTTGAAGAGCTGCTACTTATTCATTGTTTTGCAATGTTATATATATATATTAATGCAGTAATGGTCATGTCCACCTGCAGCTATGAGGGCACGGGTCGCTCTCTGTCCCTGAAGCTGATTCAGCAGTTGAGACAGCAGAGCGCAGACAGCCAGCAGAACCTCTCGGCTGAGAACAGGAACACCAGCACAGCCAGACTGGCAGCAGGTATCCGCTAATGTCCTTTTGCTTTAGAAATGTAAAGGAGTGAAACGGTGCCTGCCCGCTTTTTCAGTGGTGTTGTGTTCTGGGAGCATTTCTCCTATTTTAAAAATCCACAAACCAAACCAACCAGATATGAGGTGATTCGTAACCTTACAAACTTTCATTTGAAGCAAAAAAGTATCCCATGAAGCATTGCGAACAACATAGCCAAATATAAAACTACTACATTTAAAAGTGTTTATTATATATACACGCTAATATTTAAGTATTTTGAGAGCGTAGGAGACCGACTTGATTACGTCATTCACAGTGTTTAATGGGAGCTAAAAAGAGCTAAAGTGGGTGGAGCTTTACCTTGACTGTTTCATTAATGTGTCAAAACCCATTAATACTTCTATTCTATTGCACTTTTTTTTAATTATTTATCTATGTGTACTGTGCTGGACTAACTGGGATTTGTTATTATCTGGGTTTGACTGGCTATGAATTACAATGTTAAACATGATTATTTGAAAAAATGTGTGCTGATGGATTCAACATAAGCAAATATCACCGATTAAAGGGATGGTTCACTTTGAAATTAATTTTTGATATGTTTTAGTCTTTATTTAGATTTTGGTCAAACTGTTCATGTCTGTCAGTCATATAATGGAGGTCTATGGTCACCACCTCAAAGAGCATGCACAGAGAAGTCCAAATTAAACATGATTTAATGACTCGTAAATGTAAGTACACATTGATGGCCTAAGACACGAAACGAGCAGTTTGTGTGAGAAAATGAACAGTATTTATATCGTTTTTACCTCTTGTAACCATAGACACGTCCAAGTGGTCTGAGGGCGCGGGCCTCATTGTCACTCATTGTTTACACCGAGATTTCGGAAGTGTTACCTTTCGCTGTGAAGATCTAAACATATTTAGAAATCGCAATAGAAGACGATATCTATATCAACAGACAACGTTGATTTTTTCCGCAACCGCGCGAGAGCTTCTTAGTAAGAAGCGCTCACGCCATCAGATCACTTGGACGTGGCTGTTGTTACAAGAGGTAAAAACGATATAAATACTGTTCGTTTTCTCACACAAACCGCTCGTTTCGTGTCTTAGGCCATCAATGTGTACTTACATTTACGAGTCATTAAATCATCTTTAATTTGGACTTCTCTGTGCACACTCTTTGAGGTGGTGACCATAGACCTCCATTATATGACAGACAGACAAGAACGGTTTGACCTAAAAATATCAAAATTTAAACTACTGTGGGAACAAAGACACCTACATCTTGGATGCACTTGAGGTAAGATAAAACATACCAAAATTTCATTTCAAAGTGAACTATCCCTTATTTAAGTTAAAAATAAATCAGAGTTTATTTTAATAAATCAGAGTTTTTACTTCTGAAACCCAATGTTGCGCTCCATATCTCTTCACATGCCACAAGAATTCAAGATGATAGACATGAAAGGGAATAACTTTTCCCCCCTGACTGATGATGTGTTTAATGTGTAAATGCGCTCTTCAGCACGAAGCCTTCATGAGGTGACCCTCCACGAGTCGATCCGCTATGGCCAGGGCGATCATGTGGAGAAATGGCTGAATGAACTGCTGTGCTTGGACTGTCTGAGTGTGCCACGCATCATTTCCGGCTGCCCTTTACCCCAGACGTGCGACCTGTATCCTCTAAAAGTCAAACGAGACTTCTACATTCAGCGCTGGATTAATTTTTTTTATGTACATGCTAACATTATAATAGTATGGTTACCCATTACTGCCACACAAGAAAAAAAAGTCATTATGACATGAAAAGTGTAAATTTATTGTCATAATTATGACTTTATCTTATTGTTTTGACTGTCATATCTTTTCTAGATCCTCTCTCTAGACATTAGAAATCTTTAACCCCATATTTCAGTTATTATGTGAATCGAGACACGTTGTTTTGTTATCACAAAGCTTCTGAGACTTTCCTTCAGCGCCTAATGGCACTTTACGTAGCATCACATTACAAGGTAAATTAATATCTTGGTAACAGTGGTTCTCAATCTTTTTGACTCAAAAGCCTCTCATTGTCCCAACACAATTTTTAAAGGCTCCCGGATATCTTTTTGTATTATTATTTAATAGTTGATATTATTATAACATATAATAATTACATTTCAGTTTACAATTTGATTCTTTTTTTTATTTAAGCATTTAACAATAAATGAAATACTATTTCACAAATGTATTAATATTAAAGGGATAGTTCACTTTGAAATAATTTTTTGTTATGTTTTAGCTTACCTCAACGGCATCCAAGATGTAGGTGTCTTTGTTTCCACAGTATTTTCAATTTTGATATTTTTAGGTCAAACCGTTCTTGTCTATCAGTCATATAATGGAGGTCTATGGTCACCACCTCAAAGAGCATGCACAGAGAAGTCCAAATTAAACATGATTCAATGACTCGTAAATGTAAGTACACATTGATGACCCAAGACACGAAACGAGCGGTTAAACGGCACTTTGAATTAATTTCAAAGTCAATTATCCCTTTAATTAATAAATAACAGTGTATTAAATGGGTCATGATATAGATATATTTTATAATTTTATTATGTCTGTGATGTTCACTTACACTGTTAATGTTTTTTTTACATGTGGAAAAATTATTTTCAACTTTCATTCGGTCCCTCTGTCTGAAATGATCCGTTTTTAAGGCGCTGCTCCTTTAAGGCTCGTCAGTAAATGTCCACTGTTATGATTGGCTGAAGTCATTGCATAGGAAATGAGCAGGATATTTTAAGCTGTGAAACTTACAGGATGTTTTAATGGTACTAAGACTTTACATGGCACGTTTTTTATGTCATGATCCCTTTAATATTTTTTCGTCATCTTGGTTGAGAACCACTGAATTAGAGCATTACATAATGTCACAAACTCTAAACAGCAAAACAATTTTAACTGGATCTCCTGTGTCTCCTCAGAATTCCCCCAATGACCTTCAGTTGCTTTCGGATGCTCCCGCTCACCACCTCTTCTGCCTGCTGCCCCCTGTCCCGCCCACACAGAGCTCACTCCCAGAGGTCTTAGCGGTTGTGCAGGTACGGCCACAGAAACTTCATTCCAGGACTGCTAAATCTGAGTTGAGTTATGTTGTTAATGAAATAACTAATTTCAGGTGTGTCTGGAAGGAGAGATCTCACGCCAGTCCATCCTCAGCAGTTTGGCCAGAGGGAAGAAAGCCTCAGGTGATCTCATTCCCTGGACGGTTTCGGAACAGGTAACAAATCCCAATTTTAAATGAAGCTACGCTACAGTTCACCAGTTTGGGGCCATTAAGCTATTTTTTTTAATACTGTAATTCTTAATTTAGTATAATAAATACTTTTATTCTGCAAGGATGCATTGAATTGATCTAAAGTGACAGTAAAGACACTTATTATGTTGCAAATAAATGCAAAAAAGTATCATGGTTTCCACATAAATATTATCAACATTGATAATAATTAAAAATGAGCAGCAAAGCATAATTTCTGAAGGATCATGTGACACTGAAGACTGTAATGATGCTGAAAATGCAGCTTTGATCACAGGAATAAATGACATTATTAAAATTGTAAAAATTCTTCCGTTTTTTTTGATCAAATAAATGCAGTCTCGACTTTGAACATTAAAATATCTTACTGACCCCAAACTTATGAAAAATAGTGATGAAAAATAGTTTAAATAATGATTCTGATGCTCTTGTGTTTTTAGTTTCAAGACCCTGAGTTCGGAGGCCTCTCTGGAGGCAGGATTGTCCGTATCGCAGTGAACCCTGATTATCAAGGGGTAAATGACTTTTTTTTCCCCTCAGACTCTGTTATGTTCATTGAACAGCTTTGATTATGGCCTTGTTTGACCCATGTGTGCCGTCTGTAGATGGGTTACGGCAGCCGTGCTCTGCAGCTGCTGGAACAGTATTACGAGGGCCAGTTTCCTCTGTTGGATGAGCAAGAACAGACACCGGCCAGCGCTATCACATCTCTGAGCAGTGAGGTAATGCTTTGCATCTTCATGAAGTCTGTGTGGACTTACTGGACTTTGCTGTATTGTTATATTGGTCCATGTTGGGGGAAAATATTAAATAAAATAATTCTTCCTTGTGTTCATATAGAGAAAATCGCTTGATCATGTTTGATTAGATTTGTTCTGTATTTGACTTTTGTATATATTGAACATTTTGAAGCCTTTTCAGAACACTTTTATATTTTAATTGTATTTTAATTCTGTGATGCAAAGAATTTTCGGTCTTCAGTCACATTATCCTTCAAAAATCATTCTAATATGCTGATTAGCTGCTCAAGTTAAAAAGTTATATTTGTGAAAACTTTTATATGTGTTTTTGGTAACACTTTACTTGAAGGGATGTGCATAAGACTGACATGATGCCTTCATAACCATGACATATGTCTTGAATTTGAAGTAGGGTTTATGCATGTTTATGACAACTGTCATTAAGTGTCTTTCGCTCAATAATGACATTTTGAATGCAAATATGACATTGTTTAAGATGTCTTTGTTATGACATCTTGACAATAAATTAAGTTGAACTGTCATGTGGTTGGCTTTGACATTGGCTGTCATGAGGCCATTATAACTGTGTCATGAATATTTTTCGTGACCTCAACTAATCGAATTTGTCATTAAAAAGTTATAATGGCTTCATGACAGGCAATGTCAAAACCAACCACCTGACAGTTTAATATAATGTTAACCAATAAAGCTAGATGGTTTCTTAAGTTTGATAATTAATCTGCTATGTCATGTTTATGACAGGTTTATGTTGTCTTGGGTAATGTCAAGGTGTCATAACAAAGACATCTCAAACAATGTCATATTTGCATTAAAAATGTCATAGCTGAGCGAGTGACACTTAATGACAGTTGTCACACACATGCATATAACTTCCTTCACATTCATAACATATGTCATGTCATGATTAAGAAGGTGTCATGTTAGTCTTATGCACACCCCTTCAAGTAAAGTGTTACCATTTTTTTCAGGATTCTTTGAATAATGTTCAAAAGATAGAAATGTGTAAATGGTAAACACTTTTGTTTAGAGTCCAATTGTCACTATCAACTAGTTGCTTATTAGCCTGCATATTTGGATATTGGCTGTTTATTATAAAGCACATATGAATGCCTTATTCTGCACGACCATATTCTTCATCCCTTAATCATACCCAATACCTAAACCTAACAAAAACCTTACTGACTATTAATAAGATGTAAACTAAATTAAAGTGTAACCAAATTTAGAATTTTGTTACATTATAAATTTTAGATGCATGTTTTATGTATTTTATATACATTTTATTTTAGATACATGTATACTATTTTAGATACGCATGTATTTTATTTTAGATACATTTTATTTCATTTTAGATACATGTTTGTGTTCTAGCTAGAAAACTTTTTTCTTACTGTTCCACTCATCTCTGATTTGTTAAGTACAGAATATATTAAAATTAATATGCTCTTTTTTTGTGCAAAATCAGAACTAAATTAGTCCTCTGTGTCAGTGATATGTACAATAATATTTATAATTCAAGAGTCCCTTTATGCATTTCAGCAGTTATAAATGTCACTTCACTGATAAAGTAGTATAATATCTGGAACCTAACCTCTGATAAATAAGAATAATGTAAGGTTACACTTTATTTTAAGGTGAAGTAGTCACATTATAGTAACTACATGTACTCATTATAGAGTTAGGGCTTGGTTTAGGGTTAGTTACTGCATAATTTACTGTATTACTATAGTAAGTACATGTAGCACCTTAAAATAAAGCGTCACCTAATGTAAGTGTGGATTCTGAAAGGAGTGTATATTTTTCCTCCATGTCCATGTTCAGGCTGTCAGTCTTCTGGAAGAAGTGGTGTCTCCCAGGAAAGACCTGCCGCCGCTGCTGTTGAAGCTGAACGAGAGGAGAGCCGAGAGCCTGGACTACCTGGGAGTCTCGTACGGTCTCACGCCTCAACTTCTCAAGTGAGATGCTTTATTCAAGCAGATTTTACTGTGATATTCACCCTGTTATACTATTACAAATCATGTTCATCTTAACTCAATTCTCTCTGCTTTCTTTCTCATCCAGATTTTGGAAAAAGGGTGGATTTGTTCCTGTTTATTTAAGACAGACTCCGGTAAGCATCCCACATCTTTTTTCTCTTCTGTTTTCCTGTTTTGTATCTTGTATTCTCATACTGTGGCCTGTAGAACGACCTGACGGGAGAGCACTCCTGCATTATGCTGAAGGAGCTCAATGCTGAGGAGTCAACAGAGCAGAACCAGTGGCTCTCTGCTTTTTGGAAAGGTGAGGATGCATAATCTCTCAGAATAATTCTGCATTTGACCAATCAGAATCTATTCCAGAGAGCTGTGTAATAATAATAATAAAGTAGTTCACTTTTAATAAAAACTTTTGCTGATAATTTACTCACCCCCATGTCATCCAAGATGTCCATGTCTTTCTTTCTTCAGTTGAAAAGAAATTAAGGTTTTTGATGAAAAGATTCCAGGATTTTCTCCATATAATGGACTTCAATGGGAACCAAACGGTTCAAGGTCCAAACGAGAGTTTCAGTGCAGCTTCAAAGGGCTTTAAATGACACCAGACGATGAATAAGGGTCTTATCAATCGAAACGATCGCTCATTTCAAAAATAAATAAAAAAGTTTAAGTTTTATAAGCACAAATGCTCGCCTTGCTCTGTTCTGTGATGAGCGTTCATGACTCTCCTGTTCGAACTCGTTAAAAATGAACAAATCTTTTTTCGAGTCATGACTCGAAGGGTCCTAGATAAGACCCTTATTCATTGTCTGGTGTTGTTTAAAGCCCTTTGAAGCTGCACTGAAACTCTCATTTGGACCTTGAACTGTTTGGTCCCCATTGAAGTCCATTATATGGAGAAATTAATTTCTTAATTTCTTTTTGACTGAAGAAAGAAAGACATGGACATCTTGGATGACATGGGGGTGAGTAAATTATCAGCAAAAGCTTTTTTAAAAGTGAACTCCTCTTTGAATATATATATATAATTCTCACTTGGCTATCTTTTCCTGATTTTCAAAGACTAACGTTTCTTGTGTTGGACAGATTTCCGGCGGAGGTTCGTCTCCCTGCTGTCCTTCCAGTTCAGCAAATTTAACCCGACCCTGGCCCTCAACATCCTGCAGAACAAGAGCACTAAGGACGACAGCCCGGCAGGTACAGGCCCGCATCTGCCACCTCATCAGACCTAATGTTGTATGTGTGTGTTGGTTAAAGATAACCTTTCATGCGTCTGTGTGTTCTCAGCTCTCAGCAGTGCTGAGCTTGCTGCCATATTCACTCCATACGACCTGAAGCGTTTGGAGATGTATTCAAGAAACATGGTGGACTATCACCTCATCATGGACATGATCCCTATTATTGCACGCATGTATTTCCTCAAACAATTGGGAAACATCGGGCTTTCTGTTGCCCAGTCTGTAAGTCCGCTATGTGCGCTTTTAATTTTTTAGTCAAAAATGTATCTTTAAGTATAGTTTATGTGATTTTACTAGTTATTAAAAATACAAAACTATTTTGATTTTATGCATTTTTGAAAAATAACAATTGTAGTATAATAATATTTTTATTTTTTTATATGAGCATATTGACTAGTTGTGCTTGGAGTCAGCTATTTTATTTTAAATAACGCACTGATATGTCAAATTATGCAGACAATTTTTGGTCTGGCTGTCCAAAAAAGTAGATTATGGCATAACCAACCAATTTATATGTTGATAAACGTCTGATTATGCTATAGTCAATGTGTACTACTTCCTGTTTCAATGCATATTAAAATATAACCTGTAGTAGTTTGCCAAATAATTTATATACATATATTTATTTTGATGGTTTAATCGAACTTGTAGGGTCATTAAAAACAATATTCCTAGTGCATCACTTTTATACAGAGTAGGGCTGTCAAACGATTAATCGCGATTAATCGCATCCAAAATAAAAGTTTGTGTTTACATAATTTGTGGGTGCAGTGTGTATAATTATTTTATATATATAAATACACACACATGCTTGTATATTTTTAAGAAATATTTTCATGTGTATACTGTATATAGATTTATATATAATTTAAATTATATATAAATAAAAATATTTTATGTATAAATAAAACATTTTTCTCAAATATAGTATACATGCATGTGTGTATTTATATATATTTATACAAAATAATTATACACAGTGCACCCACATATATTACATACACAAATGCATATTAAAATATAACCTGTAGTAGTTTGCCAAATAATTTATATACATATATTTATTTTGATGGTTTAATCGAACTTGTAGGGTCATTAAAAACAATATTCCTAGTGTATCACTTTTATACAGAGTAGGGCTGTCAAACGATTAATCGCGATTAATCACATCCAAAATAAAAGTTTGTGTTTACATAATTTGTGGGTGCAGTGTGTATAATTATTTTATATATATAAATACACACACATGCTTGTATATATTTAAGAAATATTTTCATGTTTATACTGTATATAGATTTATATATAATTTAAATTATATATATATATATATAAATATTTTATGTATAAATATTTTTTTCTCAAATATAGTATACATGCATGTGTGTGTATTTATATATATTTATACACAGTGCACCCACATATATTACATACACAAATTTTTATTTTGGATGCGATTAATCACGATCAATCGTTTGACAGCCCTAATACAGAGTCCCTAAAGGGACATAAAGGGAAACAAGTTTGATAGAAGGAAAAATTAATTCAAGAAACTTTGCATTTTGCTTTTGTGAGTGTACGCAAAAGCATTGAAATATATTTTTTCCTCCGATCTCATATTTTTAAAATCACCTTGTCCTTTAAGTGGCTTCATACTTTTGGCCACCACTGTATAATGTTTGTGTGTACTACTTTCTTCAGGCCCTACTGTTGGGAATCGGGCTTCAACACAAGAGTGTAGATGAGCTGGAGAAGGCGATCGATCTGCCCGCCTCTCAGCTTATGGGCCTGTTCAATCGGGTCATCCGTAAAGTAGTGCAGGTGAGACCAAACGTCTCTCATACACACACTGACTGAAACAGCGCGGAAGAAATGGAACCGAACCTTCTTTTCAGAGTGAGAAATAAACTGCATGAATGTAATGTTTCGGTGTGAAGTTAGTGTTTGATTCTGTATTTCCTGCAGTTCTTCAACACTCTTCAGGAGAAAGCAGTTGAAGCAGAGATGGTGGCCACCAAAGACATAAGCATGGAACCAACTGCGCAGACACTAAATGAAGATCTGGTATGAGACTCTCTAGATTATTATTTTGTGATCCAAAAAAAAAAAATCACAAGTGTTGAGTCGGTAAGATTTTTTTAGTCTTTTCTTTTTTTGATGGGTAAAACGGTTATATTGTGAAATATTTTACCATTTAAAATGTATTTTAATATATCTTAAAATGAATGCAAAGCTGAATTTACTCGTCTTCAGTGTCACATGACCTTCAGAAATCATTCTAATTATGCTGATTTGGTGCTTAAGAAACATTTCTTATTATTTTCTGTTGCAAACAGAAACAGGAATAGCAAGTTCAAAAGAATGGTATTTATTAGAAAAGCTTTTTTTGTAACAAGTTATCATATTCAAATATTATTTTGTCCCTTAGAATGATGCAGCCATAGAATTCCAGGAGAAACAAAAAACTGACATGGAGAAGATTAAAGACATGAATCTTTCAGAGTGAGTACTTCTTATGCAGTTTACACTATTTAGACTGGTCTTTTTATTTATGGTTATTACACAGGGTGGAATTTGATTCGAGTCATTTTCAGGTCTGGATAAATATGGAAAAATAGTGTTTCCAGACTTTTGCGCCTTTTCAGTTTTCTAAACTATATTAAAAAAAAAGTATCATACAAGCAGAGTGTTTTCATGTGATCCTTAGTGACTGTCAAACACATTTTCATTACCATTGTTAGTCGTTACCATAAGCAAGTCTCTTTTGAACTTCACTAAATGAATGTGCATGTGCCACTCAAACCAGCAACAGAAAAAGGAGCAAAGATCCTCGAAATCAGACTGTACTTTGAGACTGTAAATGTGTTTTGACGTTACACGATCACCAAACAGCATAGTCATGTGTCAGAGGGGAATATATGCAGGTTAGAAAGCGTTTTAGGTTCTGCATGTTATCATTTTTAAGAAAAACAGAAGACAAATATTAACAGATGGGTGTACTATATACTAAACATGCTGTATGAACCACTTATGTTGAAGCAAGAAGAGGAGGTTTGGAAAGTTGAGGCTGGAATGGTATTGAATTTGTAAATGGAAAATGTATTTTTCCTGTTCGAATGGCTGTGTTGACCCCTCTTTTCTTGTCTGAATTTACGAAGGTACATGATCCGAGGAGATGACGAGGAATGGGACCAAGTGTTGAAGAAAGCTGAGCATACGGCTATTGTGAGCATAAAAAGGTAAGAAAAGATATATGGAGTTCGGGTTTTGCGGATTTTGTCTGGGATCATGAACTGCTATGAACTTTATCTTTCTGTTTTCTCCCCCTAAGTGACAAAAAAAGAAAACTGGAAGGCTTGAACCAGAAAGAACAATGGCAAGGCAAGAAGATAAAGAAAAACAAGGACAAAAAGGGCAAATTTGGAAAGAAAACATGAACGAAATGGACTTTAAAATGAAACCTTGAAATGTATTTCTGCTCGTCGTCCTTCAAGTTTCTCTGGCCAATAGATTTATTCGCTTTATTTAGTCCAAATGAGAAAATATGTTTGGATAAAGGATTTTACAATCAAAACCAATTTGTTTTATCTTTTTATTCATAAAAATAAACTTGTATATTTGTGTTTTTTTCTTTTTACCATTTTTCAGATATTAGTATTTCCATGGTTTAAACCTCATATTTTCCTTGTTTCAGCCTGACACTATACATTTAAATTTGCCATCTGCTAAATAAATTATAATAATATTGTGCATAGCTTGCATTCAAAATCAAGTTTCCATTGTTAGTAAGTAAAAATATAAATTTGAGACAGAACATCAACAGGATCTTTTTTTTTTGTTGGAAGCATAGTGCAAAACCAATATGATCAATACCAAGGCACGTTTGCTGAGGGTATGCAAGATCAGTGTTGGGGTATTTTTGGGGTATAAATATAATTTATTCTGATCTGAAGCAATATTCTCAGTGAATTGGCTTTTACGTACTTAAATCTCCATATTTGTTATATTTACCACCGGACGTTATTTGCCTTTATTAAAGCCGATTTTTATTTGTTCCTTATGAAATGTATGACGTGTCGTGTCAAATTCTTAAATTTTTTCAATAAATTCAGTTATCCTATAATAATAAAACTGGACTGTTTCCAATCAAATTAATTATTTAGCCTATACACTGATTCAAAACATTAATCTCAAAACAGTAGGCTATAAGTGAGTTATTCATTCAAACGATTCGTTCAAAACGATGAATCATAATCGTTCAGTAACAAAGCACCTCGTTGATTGTTGTTTACCTTTGGCGCTATTTAAGATTATTGTGTGAAATATAACTAAACAGTCAGTACGGTGTCTAAAATGTAAGTAACTTCACTTTAGAGTAGTTCACTTTAAAAAAAAACTTGCTGATTGCTGAATGAATCTTTTCCCGAGTCATTTGATTCATTTCATTCGTTGAATGAAGCAAATGACACGAAAAAAAGATTCGTTCATTTTGATAAACGAGTTCGAACAGGAGAGTCACGACGCGCATCACAGAACAGAGCAAGGTGAGCATTTGAGCTTATAAACTTAAACTTTGTCATTTTTTTTAAATGAGCTATCGTTTCGCTTGATAAGACCCTTATTCATCGTCTGGAATCGTTTAAAGCCCTTTGAACAGTTTGCAGCACTGAAGTGTCTTTTGGACCATTGAACCGTTTGGTTACCAGTAAAGTGCATTAAATGGAGAAAAATCCTGGAATGTTTTCATCAAAAACCTCAATTTCTTTTCGACTGAAGAAAGAAAGACATGGACATCTTGGATGACATGGGGGTGAGTAAATTATCAGCAAAAGTTTTTTTTTAAAGTGAACTATTAAATAGGCTACTTAGGATAAACATTTATGATAATAAATAAGCTACTTGTTTGTGATAATATTCAGCAAAACAGCTCCGTTTGTCGTGTGATGTAACTATATCATAGCCAACGTTATAAAACAAAACAAAAAAAAAATATAGCCTATGTTTCTTAACTAAATTTAAAGTCCCCGTGAACCGGAAGTTGCAAACGATTTTTCTCCAGTGCTGTGACGTATTTCCAAGTGAAACGGAACAGAGGGCAGGGTTTTACCAAAGAGAAGAACAAGAGGCGAAACGCTGATGCTTTTTTGGTAACAGCCACTAGATGGCGCTCCGGTAGCGCGGCAGCCATATTGGGGTGAAAATTCCAACATGAGTTACTGGACAACAGCACAGATAACAGTTTTTTGAGGTAGTTTTTTCTTGCATTAGTGAGTATTTCCATTGTATGCAACTTTACACTTTTACTACTATTATTAGTTACCAACTCCACTAGGCCTGAAATATATTTTGGACGTTTTAATCCCCTGGATCATGCTACAAAACATGATGATCGTTGATGAGCTGTGTCCGTTATCCTATAACTAATTGCCACTTTGGACATTGGCTGTGTTTTTTGTTTGTTTACATGGTCTTGCGTCATTAATATAAGATAGGCTAATACTGCAAAAAAAACAAACAAAAAAAAAACTGTTTACTGTTTACTGTAAAGCTATATTCTCAAACATTTACATTTTAGTACAACATTCATTTGCTGAATTTATTTCATTGATAACTTATTTTTGTAAGTAACGTTATGTGTACCTACCGGGAAACGGTCTATGTTATTATAACTTTATGAACTGATATCACTTATTCTTACCTATTACACTTAATGTGGAGAGTACTATAATGAATTAAATCCTCAAACTTCCCTGTCTCAAGTTATGTGGGGGTAGCCCGGTTAAGTAGCAACTGCTATAAAGTTAACTGTTGTGAGTTAAATAATCACCTAGCCTAATTATTTCAACCTAAAAATGATCTCTGCACTGGACTAAATATATGTATATTATATGACTGCCGAGTCGCTTTCACCCCGAAATGGCGGAAGCGGTGTTGTTGGTTAGAACGTAACTCCGCCCCTTACTTTCGGTTCTGTCGCTGGGGTTCTGAAACTGGTGGTGCTTCGGGTCTGCAGGTGGATACTATAGGGGTAGAGAGGCTGATATTAGTGATCTTTGTACACAGGTGTTTGTAGCCTACATTCATTGGTGGATCTTTATTTCCCTGCATTGCTCAACAACTCTTCAATAACGGACTGCTCTTGCTCCTAATCCAGATCAGAGAAGCGAATTACTTCCCTCATTTCTTCCGGAGTTTCGAAAGTATTTTAATATAAGTTTTGTTTTCTCAAGGAAAAGAATGGAGATACCTGTCTTGGATTTCAGTGTCTACGAACTGGGAAAGGACAATGTATCGATTGCTAACTTGGAAAAGTTAAGTAAAGAATTGAGAAAGGCATTTACCGAGGTGGGATTTGTTTATCTGAAAAACACGGGCATAAATCAGGAAGAGGTTTGTGATTATTTATTTATTTATTTATTATTGTTACTTAAGAGAAGTTCTTTAAGCTTATTGTTTGTAGTTGGGCTGTCTATTATTCCTCTGTTCACTGTTTTAGGTGGAAAAAGTCATGCATGTTTCCAAGAAGTTCTTCAGTTTGCCAGAAGACATGAAGAAGCCTTTCAGCAGGGGAAGTTTCGCATGTAATGTGAACCATGGCTGGGTTTCGGTAGAAAATGAAAGGCATGTCTCTAACTTACATTCAGAAGCATTACTGTAAAACTCACGAATGATGGACAAACATTTTAATGGTTTTAATTCCTGTCATTTCGCAGTCTGAATCCTCGCCGTCCCGGTGATCTGAAGGAAGCGTATAATATAACAACTTTGAGCCCGGATAACGTAAATACCTATTTCTTCAAGTATACATTTTTTGATTTTTCAGATATATAATGATTAATAATAAGATAATGTCATATCAGTGATGTGAACACTCACACTAGTTACTACAAAACGCCATTGAATAGTGCATACATACACTGATATGTATAATATTTTGAATGTGTTTTGTATGAAAGCAATCTGAACATACCTATTCGCCATCTTGTCATTGTCATGTGACCTACCCCTTTGGCCTCATGAGATAGTAAGGGTCCATATGTCGTTCAGAGACCTTTTGCTTACTTTTTTATGAGTACTGTGAATTTGGACATACACTACACTTGGTACTATATAGTAGGGGAGTATGCAATGCAGCCTCGGTTTTGTATGTTCGTTTCATATTAATTCCCTAAGGGACAATATGTTGGTTAAACACACACTAAAAAAACAACAACAATGAAATGAGAGGGAATAATATATTTAAAGTTAAAGGAGTAGTTCACTTTAAAAAAAAAACAACTTTTGCTGATAATTTACTCACCCCCATGTCATCCAAGATGTCCATGCCATTCTTTCTTCAGTCGAAAAATAAATAAAGGTTTTTGATGAAAACATTACAGGATTTTTCTCCATACGGAGAACCAAACGGTTCAAGGTCCAAAAGACAGCAAACTGTTCAAAGGGCTTTAAACGATTCCAGACGATTCTTATCAAGCGAAACAATTGGTCATAATTTTTTTTTTTTTAAGTTTAAGAGAAAAATGCTGAAATGTTTTCATCAAAAACCTTAATTTCGACTGAAGAAAGAATGACATGGACATCTTGGATGACATGGGGGTGAGTAAATTATCAGCAAAAGTTTTCAAAAGTGAACTACTCCTTTAACATTAAGAAAATATATCCCTAACATTCGTGATTGTATACTTCATAATCCACTGTGCTCAGAAATGGCCTTCAGAAGGAGTGGATGATTTTCGAGACGTCCATGTGTCATTTTTCCTGCCCTGTAAGGATCTCTCTCTCCGAGTGCTCCGACTGATGGCTCTTGGGTTGGACCTGGAACCAGAAGTCTTCCTCAATGCACATAAGCATATTGGAAGTAAGTACAAGTATGCACTACGTCTTCCTCCCAGTGAGTCAATGGCTCATAAACAACTTTTGTTTTAAGGTAATGTGAATGCAACCACACTCCGGTCTCTGTACTACCCTCCGGTGAACAGCACATGTGTGAAGGATAATCAGCTGCGCTGTGGTGAACACTCGGATTACGGGAGCATCACTCTGCTCTTCCAAAGCCCAGAGAGTGGACTGCAGGTGAATACCAATATAGGACAAAATATGTTTTATTTTTTTTTCTATCTTTACGGATGCATGTGACACTGTTTTTGGCCCTGCATGTCTCTGGGATTTCTCCAGGTTCTGAACCGGGCTGGTGAATTCGTTTCGGCCCCAAGCATTCCTGGAACAGTTCTGATTAACATAGCAGACCTGATGCAAAGGTGGACCAGCGACGTGTACGTGTCTGCGGTACGTTTCTTTACTTTATAATAGAGTGCAACAGTTGGGTTCCAGAAGTAAAAACTCCCCATTTTCTCCATTGGGAAATTGATTTTTGACCATAACCTACTGTAATACACCTTTAAAAGTAGTGTAGGCAATTTCAGAGCGGTTAGCAATAGCAAGCTAGCTTTGAAAGCACAAGATACCGGATCAAATAGCGCTGATGTGGAAACCAGGAGAAACTTAGTGTCATGAATTAACTGGTTATAGGCTGTAAGCTCACAGATCAGCAACATTCACCATGGATTTAAACCGTTCTTGCCTGTCAGTCATATAATGGAGGTCTATGGTCACCACCTCAAAGAGCATGCACAGAGAAGTTCAAATTAAACATGATTTAATGACTCGTAAATGTAAGTACACATTGATGGCATAAGACATGAAACGAGCGGTTTGTGTGAGAAACCGAACAGTATTTATATCGTTTTTACCTCTTGTAACCACAGCCACGTCCAAGTGATCTGAGGGTGTGGACGCTATGTTTCTGTGTTTAGATAAAAACGATATAAATACTGTTCGTTTTCTCACACAAACCGCTCATTTAGTCTTTGATGCACTTGAGGTAATCTAAAACATACCAAAATCAACTTTCCCTTTAAAAGGACACACAAAACGACACCTTTTTACTGTAACATGTTGTAAAAAATTCTGTGTGGGGTATTTTGAGCTAAAACGTCACATACACATTCTAGGGACAACAGAGACGTATTTAATACCACCCCTTTAACTCCTTTCTATTATGAACCCTTCAGGTTCACAGGGTTTTGCTGCCCCCTGCAGGAGACTCCAGCACACGCCAGTCTTTGGCTTTCTTTGTGCACCCTGATGATGAAGCCATCATTTCATGCTGCGATGGATCTGATAAATATCCTCCTGTTAATTCAGTTGATTACCTTTTATCAAGGTTCAATGATACCTATGGCAACAAACAGGCTGTGGTTTAAGTGGAAGTTTACAATTGCATATAAAAAACAAAGTGGAAATAACAATCAAAGCACATAATCGATGGAGCCGAGATAATTTAATTACATTTTAAAGAAATGTACAGCACAGTCACTTTTTACTCACAAAGAAAACTCAAACAAGCCAAAATTGCCTCATGAATGCACTATTTTATGATTAATTGGATTTCTGTAAAAAAAAAAAAAGTCACTTGTGATGCCTTTTTTCATAATTCAACAATTTTAAGAAACTTTGTACATCTAGGGTTGACTTACAACTGAATCTAAAGCAAAAAGACATAACAAAACAATACCCATCTGGCCTGTATTTAATTAAATGATGGTTTGCATGTGATGATGTTGAATGCTGAATTGTAGGGCTTTTAATATGACTAAATATGAAGAGAGATTTCTCTTCTGAGGTTTGTGCAAATCAGACGTGAAATTTACTAGAAAAATTAAAAGTTAACATTTCTAAACACACGTTTCAAGTACAATCCCTGTCCTCACAAACTGTAGACAAAAGTGTGATTGTCTGATTACATACTTTGGATACAATAACTAAAGTTTTGGTTTGGTGTTTAATAAATGTACTTGCTAAGAGACAGTAAATGGTTCTTTTGAATGTGAGAATGGAAATACTTTACAATACATACAACAGACACACACCATACAGACACAGAGAAGAGATTGAGCTGCTAAAAATGTGCGGGAATGTCTTGCTGGTGACCTTGTGACATAGGCCGAGCGTCCCCAGGCATTATCTCTACAGCCGAAGGCACTGCATTGACAAAGAAAATGATGATAGAAAAATCAATATTTTGTTCCTTGTGACAGGGCGTAGGACTTTAACCCCAAATATGTAAAATAACTGCACCGACCTTTGGCCTGCACTGGAGTCTCTGATTTCTGGATTTTCAACCGCTCCATGTGCTGAACCGCCTCGAGGAAACAAACAGGTGAATAATCAATACAATGGTAGAACGTTTTGCGGTAAGGCAGTACTAGCTTGAACACATTTCTGTTATGTTTTTCAAACGTTTTATCGCTCAATCAAATGTTGGTAAGATTTACGCTTTTGAAAGAAGATTCTTTTGCTCATCTAGGCTGCATTTATTTGATAAAAAATATAGTATTACATGTGATTTTTTTTTAATATATATTTAAAAATGTAATGTATTCCTGCAATGGCAAAGATGAATTTCCAGCAGCCATTAACACTTTGCTTTATAAAAGTATAAATTTCTTTATAAACAGTCCCTTTTCTGTCCCTAAAGTTTTTTTAGTTTTCAAAACCGTGTACTTATTATTATCGTGTAAATAAATAGTTTTGTTTTCATTTTAAAACGGATGGATTAATTTCCATGACTTTTCCAGCCATGTTTTTGATGACCTGAAAACAATTTTAATAGAGATTGTATTCAAATTACCATGCCTGAAAATAACTAGAAAAATGCACTCGGCATTGAACTAAGAATTATTCATGACTTTTCAATATATTTTCCACAGGGGCTTTCACACCGGAGGAACATTTTCATGGTGCAAAAGCCTCTGATGACTTGTCTAGGCCTGGAAATTCCCTCATCTGTGGGAACCCGTGTATCTCTCACTCAGTGTCTGGGTGCAAGTTAGGGTCGCTCTTCTACCTGCTGTAGTTCCATTTTATTGGCGTTAAGCTGGTCCTGTTGTCTCTCCAGCTCCTCCCGCTGTTTCAGAAGGTCATTTGTCCTCAGGTTAAGGTCGTGCTCCTCTCGAGTGAGATGCTCCTCAAACTCTCTCAACTCTTCTTCTGTGTACACTGGATTCTGCTCCAGAGTCTCCAGAGGAAGCAGACAAAGGACACTTATGTAAAGACAGTTTTACTCTACCTCTCAAAGATTGAGGTAGGTGAGTTTTTTTTTTTTTTTTTTTTTTAACGTTTTATGTTCAACCGAGGCTGCATTTATTTGGTCAAGTCAAATCTACAGTAAAATGGTAATATTGTGATATATTATTATAATTTGAAATAACTTTTCTATTGTAGTGTATTTAAAAACATGTAATTTATTGCTATTTCTTCAGTCACAAAATCTAATCTGCCAATATGAAATTCTAATTGAAAGAAATCTGCTTCAAATTGTGGAAACGATAATGAAACAATTTCTTTAATGAATAGAAAGTTCAGAAGAACATTTTTCATCTGTAACATTATTAATGTCTTTTATTAATGTCTTTAATTTCTGTAAAAAAAAAAAAAAAAACTGACCCTAAACATTCAAACAGTAGATATCATGAAACTATGGAAGCTTGTTTCTGCCACAGAATGAAAAATAAAAAAGGTAATTGTGACTTTTTTTTTCCTCAGAATTGCGACTTTATATGTCACAATTGCGAGTTTATTTCTCAGAGTTGCGACTTTATATCTTGCAATTGCGACTTTATTTCTCAGAATTGCGACTTTATTTCTCGCAATTGCGACTTTATTTCTCAGAATTACGACTATATCTCACAATTGCGACTTTATTTCTTAGAGTTGCAACTATTTCTCAGAATTGCGACTATTTCTCAGAGTTGCGACTTTGTATCTCGCAACTGCGACTTTATTTCTCAGAGTTGCGACTTTATTTCTCACAATTGCGACTTTATTTCTCAGAATTGCGACTATCTCAGAATTGAGACTTTATTTCTCAGAGCTGCGACTTTATATCTCACAATTGTGACTATTTCTCAGAATTGCAACTTTGTATCTCGCAACTGCGACTTTATTTCTCAGAGTTGCGACTTTATATCTTGCAATTGCGACTTTATTTCTCGCAATTGCGACTTAATTTCTCAGAATTGCGACTATCTCAGAATTGAGACTTTATTTCTCAGAGCTGCGACTTTATATCTCACAATTGCGACTATTTCTCAGAATTGCGACTTTATTTCTCGCAATTGCGACTTTATTTCTCAGAATTACGACTACATCTCACAATTGCGACTTTATTTCTCAGAGTTGCAACTATTTCTCAGAATTGCGACTTTATTTCTCAGAGTTGCAACTATTTCTCAGAATTGCGACTTTATTTCTCAGAGTTGCAACTATTTCTCAGAATTGCGACTATTTCTCAGAGTTGCGACTTTGTATCTTGCAACTGCGACTTTATTTTTTCAGAGTTGCGACTTTGTATCTCGCAATTGCGACTTTATTTCTCAGAATTGCGACTATAACTCGCAGAATTGCGACTATTTCTCAGAATTGCGACTTTATTTCTCAGAATTGCGACTTTTTCTCAGAGTTGCGACTTTGTATCTCGCAATTGCGACTTTATTTCTCAGAATTGCGACTTTATTTCTCAGAATTGCGACTTTATTTCTCAGAATTGCGACTATCTCTCACAATTCTGAGTTCATATCTGGCAATTATTATTTTTTTTTATTTGTTGGTGGAAACAAGACTCCATATGAAACCGTTCACAAATTATAATTTTTTTATTTCATGTTGACTTAAAATGTTAAATTACCTCCCATCCACCTGGTTCTTGAAATTCTTTCCTGTCTGTGGCAGTAATAAATTCATTTAGTGAAACAAGCCTGTCTCTGTTAGTGTCGATCTATGGACAGACAATGCATAATAATTAATTACAAGTGAAACATCTTAATAATATCATTACCACATTTAATCCCCAGCTATGATTCTCCCACCTCGTTCATCACATGCTCTCTCATTCGAAGTCTGTCCTCCTCCATTTCCTGCATGTCATCCTCTTCACGTGTGGGATCATAGATCTTCTCTAGCTGAACACGGTGGAGACAAACATCAGATTTAGCATCCCATAAAGCCACGTCATTCTCAAAGATTCACTATTGTGTTAGCCCTGAATGGAAAGGTTATTAAGTGAAACCTCTTTGGTAAACAGCGCCTCGAGCTCTTGCTCATCGAAGTAGCCGTCTCCATTAGTGTCTGTGAGCGCAAACAGATGTCAGAGTTGTGCAGTGATATCATCTACTGTGTTCAGAACGGAGAAGCCCAATGATCTCACCATGCAGGTTGAAGAACGTCTTCGGGTCAAACTCATTGGGATCCAACCCATCAGATTCCTGCCAGACCTCTTTCAACTGGTCTTGACTGCCCTATTTATCCCAGCACAAATCCTCATCAATGACGTACTTTAAAAGGTTAGATTTTATGATTCAAATCAACGTCATTTACTCAAAACCCCCAATTATCCAACATTTAAAAATGCAATGTTCCTTTCATATTCTGACAAAGTGAAACGGGTTAAAGAAATGAAAAAAGTGGGACAGGTCTTGATTCTATGAATCATTTTTTGATTGGCAGATTTGAACACGAACTTGCAACAGATAAACAGAAAAGAAGGGTTTATGCGGATGAAATGATTGGAGAAGTCTTGCATACAAGTGGTACAGGGATGATGCATTTTTGTAGGCCAACCCGGTTTCCCTTAATGAAAAAACTATAGGAATTTTCCATTGGCTTTTCGATTATTGCAGAAAACATAGTCTTTGACAAACAAAAGCTTATGATTCTTCATGATAATCTTCACAAAGTCACATCACTAAATTTCCGCCAGCTCTTTCAGTCAAACATTTTCTCTGAAATTTTGAGTTAAGATTGTAAACGTAATGAGGCTGTTTGGATGCGTTTACCTGTTCGGCTCATTTTGTCACGTTATGCCACAAGTAAAAGTGGATATAACTGATGTATTTATATCAACAAAATAAACGTCAAAATATTTTAAAGCTTGCGTTTAACCATAAACCCATTAAAAAAAAAAAAACATTGACTTTGGAAGATGGAACTAGAAGTGCTAAAATTCAAACTCATTTCTAGGTTTTGACCTACAAAAATACATCATTCCTGCACCACTCTGTAAAATCAATAACATGAATTTAGAAAATGGTGAATTTCCGTCTTAAGTGACTTTAAATAGAACAAACTTGTACCACTCGTGAAAATGCTATTTATAATAGAATTAAAAAATGATAATAGAATTAAGCTATATCACAAACTGGCTTATTTGATGATAATAGTAGTTCAAGAAGTGTGTATTTTGCTTACAGGGTGATTGATTTTGGGATGGTCTGCATGTTTCTTCTTCATCTCTTCGTAGTGTTCCTCCTCTTTTTTGCGTGCTTCCTCATCCAGCGTTTTAAGATGTTCCCTCCGATCGAGTTCCTTCATCATCTCGTACTTCTTGAACTCCTCGTGTCGCTCCTTGTCAAAGTTTTCCAGGTCATTAGTGGCCTTAACAAAACAATAGGCAACAAGTAGAAAGGAAAATGTGAACGTGTGACAACTCACTGTGTAGATCTCCACCCAAAACTGCCAAGTAAACTTTAATTGCACTTCCTACTTGATTAGTAACTTTATTAGCACCTGTATGAGCTTGTACAACTTTTTCCCTTTTTTCTATTATCAGAAATTAATCTTGGACACATTAAGCCACCAAAAGCAACTTTTTGCTGGCCACAATTTTGACATCAAATTTTCAAATGCCCCGAAAATGTGCGCCATTTATTAGTGAATGTAGAATGAAACCAACAGAAAGTCTGATTTAGACCCTACCGACTGAATGAGGCGATCCAAGTCTTCCACCTCGAATGTGTGTGGATTCATGTGATTCAGATGCTCAAACTGTTTCAGAAGGGCTTGGTGGTCCACTGTCGTACCTTGAGGGAAATGGAAAGCATCTCATTTTTCATACGTTTCTTGTCTTTGCAGCAGGCTAGAGTTACTGGTCTATAAAGTAAAGCGTGATATGGAGAGTTTGATGAATGACACTCTCAGATCTCCCCATATCTGAGCTCTCCGAGCCTGCCGGCCGTAAATACAGAAAGGAGACGGTGGAGGACGTTTCGTGATATGCTACAAGACAATAACAAAAACAGTTGTGCTTGTAATGAGATTCCCGTGCTACCTTTTTCTCCATTCATGTCTTGTTTGACTTTGATTAGGGTGCGCAGTCTGTTCACTTCTTGCCTCTTTAGCTCATCAAGTTTAGTTCTCACGTGATGGCTGACAAAGTCCAACTCTTTAGCCAGCTTCCCTTGCTGTTTTCACCAAATAGGGAGTGAGAGGTAAGCAACATGGTGTTTAGATCTGATTTAACCTCTGCAAAGTCAAATTGGAAAATTAAGTGCTGCAATACCTTGATGTCTTCCATATCTGTGTTGTGAAGTTTATCTCGGAAATGTGGGTCATTTTCCAGGAAGTCGATAACCTCTCTGAGATATCGATCATAGTGCAATCCAGTGTCCTAAATTCATTTAAATTAGATACACATTGAAGTAAAAAGGAGACCAGGAACACTAAATCAGGCAGACACAGGATAATGAACTCTGCTTACAGTAAGCATCACTTTATACATGCTTACAAAACCTTTCTGAAGTTTTCAAACTGTATGGCAGCAAAAAGCGTCACACCCATTCAAACAATAGACCAGCATGTCTCATATTAGTATGAACACTTCTATACTAGTGAAAGTTTGAAAAAAACTTTCTGATAATTTACTCACCCCCATGTCATCCAAGATGTCCATGTCATTCTTTCTTCAGTCGAAAAGAAATGATGAATAAGGGTCTTATCAAGCGAAACGATCGCTCATTTAATAAATAAATAGCAAAGTTTCGGTTTTATAAGCACAAATGCTCGCCTTGCTCTATTCTGTGACGCACGTTTGTGACTCTCCTGTTCGAACTCGTTCATCAAAATGAACGAATCTTTTTCCGAGTCATTTGGTTCATTCAATGAACAAAATGCTCGATAAGACCCTTATTCATCATCTGGAATAGTTTAAAGCTCTTTGAACCGTTTGCAGTTTGAAAGTGTCTTTTGGACCTTGAACCATTTGGTTCCCACTGAAGTCCATTAAATGGAGAAAAATCCTGGAATGTTTTCATCAAAAACCTTAATTTCTTTTTGACTGAAGAAAGAAAGACATGGACATCTTCGATGACAAGAGGGTGAGTAAATTATCAGTAAAAGTTTTCAAAAGTGAACTACTCCTTTAAGTCATATTTCTTACTTCACTTTCCGGTGGTTTCAGTTCCTCTACGGGAGGGTTAACTTTGACTTTATCCACAGCAACTGGCAGTGCATCCAAACAAGCCCACAGACACAGTATCAAGCAGCAGTGTGACGGTCCCAACATCTGTGAAAGGACATGAACGTCACAGGTAATTTTTGATGTTGATAACTTAGTAGACAGAATAAGTGCATATATACAGGCGTGGATTAATGCACAAGCTTACATAGGCTTCAGCCTAGGGGCCCCATGTATGACTGAATTACTACGCACACGCACGCTGTGTACATACAAGTGAAAAAAGAAAAGAAATTTCTGTCATTTACTTGCTCTTAAGTTGTTACAAACTTGTTTGAAATTCTTTCCACTACCACACACGGTAAACAAACAGTTGATAAATCCCACTGACTTCAAATCAACTGTTTGGTTAGCCGTATTCTTCAAAATATCTTCTTTTGTGTTTAGCAGACGTTTGGAACAACTTGAGGCTGATGATGACATAATTTTAGTTTTAGGTAGCCTAACTATCCATAGCAGCAGGTGTCACCCCTAACGGCAAATCATCATCTTTAGTAAAGTGATACAAACTAAATTTGTAATTAATACAAAATAAAACAAAAACGTCATTATCTTGTTTTGTTTTTAAAGGGAGCTTAACATAGACGGAGCTTAACTACAACCAAAGCGTGACGTCACTGACACGTGATAAACCTTGTCACTCTAACATGCAAGACATCGTTTTCAATAATTACGAGCAAATAAACCCAAATTATGCGTTCAGACTGAAATCATATCTGTAAACAATAGGTGCTAAATGGTGCGAATTTCTTAACTTCTTTTTCTTTGAACACAAAACTATATTACCCCACCATACGTGTCTAAGCATCAGCTGTGACATAGAATACAGCAGCTGATAGTGTAAGACGCAACAGGTGAGAGCAGCACCTACCCTAAAAGATCCCCTGAGAGTAGTATCTACACACTCTCTCGATGTAGCTGTCTTCGTCTCGGTCAAGCCTTACAGGTAATCGCACTGACAGATCATTTGCAACTTGTTTTACCTGATTATGTGCTAAACACAGTTCCTTAATGGAAACGATGTAGCCACGCCCCTCGCTTTGGTGATTGGAGAAACCGTTGCGCTCCCGCCTTTGATTTTAAAGCGCTGGTCTGTCATTGGGCATGTGTTCTGTCTGTCAAAGGTTCCCATGGCAACTTGGCAAGTACACTTGCTATAAGAGGTACGTGGCGTTCACTTGTCCACCCCACAGCTCCAAATTGAAACAGCTGAGTGTCATTCACGCTTCTTTTGGCAAGACGACACAACTATCACTCAACTGTTATCTTGGGTGTGTTTTTAAGGTGGGTTTTGACGTTCAATTCCAGATGTTAAAAAACTGGAACATGATAATGAATTATTCACTGTTTGCTTAGCGTAAAACAATTGACTTTTTTCACAGACGGTGATGACGGGTTTACTTTGAACTGTTAGCATCATAAAACCCGCAGAAATTACATTTATTTATTTTTTTAAATGAATATACACTTATAAAAACATTATCCTTTGAGGATACTGAATTGACCGTTAACAAAATAAAATAAATTGGCCTATAGGGCTCAAATAGAACAATTTAATATATTTTTTTAAACTTTGGTTTTCATTTTACTGTCTGTATCTCTATGTATCAAGTGAGATATTACTTTTAGCTAGAGATTAAGGTGGTGAATTGATGCAAAAACAAACACTCATTATCTTTCCTCTCAGTCTATCAAATGTCTATGTTCCAAAAACCATTAAGGGTTAAACAAGCCTGTAATGCACATGCTTTGAAATTTAGGCATTTAAAGTAGGGAATGAAACCATATTTTTGTGTAGCTTATGTGACATTCATGATTACATTTTAATAATAATAATAAAAAAATAGATTAGATCTAGATTGCTGTTGTAGATATAATTGTGGTAGGGTTAGCTGCGAATCATGTCTTTACAAGATCGACTACACATTTTTGGCTTTTAAACATTCCATCAGAAATATTTAATATCTCTTGGCAATGTCTATATCTAGCCATTAGATGGCACTTAAAGTCTACCAAAAGGGCATAGGCTACAGGGGTTTCCTAAACATTGCTTTTGAGTCAGTGTAATAGTGCTGAACATAAAGATAGACACGAGATTAAGTTCGTATTTTAATACATTATGATTGAATTGATGTCTTTGTAACTGTTTACTGTAAGTGTTTCTAACGTTATAACCGTTACAGTAGAATAAGACCAGGTAGGTTAGTTGGGAAGATGCTTAAGTGTCTAAAAAAAAAAAAAAAAAAAAAAAAAGGAAGATTTCACTTTTTTCATGTGTTTGATGCCGTCTGCTGATTGATTTTGCTTATCTTTTCCTTGTTAATTAATTATTTAAACGTTTTCTATGATGTATTTTCTAGATAATGTTGTCAGGAAAATTTGATTTATTAAGTGCAGAGTCAGATTGACTAATTATATTATGTCTGGATTTAGAGATAATTTCTAAGATCATTTCAGAGACTGCTTCTGCAATACAAAACAGCATCATATAGGTATGCGTCACCATCCTTATTTGTTCCTTCCTTCCTGAGCATATGTTTTTCTCATAACCTTTTGAAAACAGCTGCTGTTTAAAGAAACTTATCTAAAGATGTAGTCAATAGAGCCATCTGGTGGTTTTTGTAGATTTAATCTAAGAAACAACAAAGACATTTGAGCAACATAATTAAACTGGCTGTTACTGTGCCTGGAAATATATTAATAAAATAAATACTGCAATATAAAGTCTGAGACCACAAGTAAAAAAAAACCCATCTGTTTAACATATTTCTAATTTAAAATATTTAATGTTTTTATTGCAGTTGTCGGTATATAATTATATAGGGCTGAGTTCGAAATATTTATTTCTAGATTTTTATCGATTGCTGTTGAACAGCTTGAATTTCAGCATGGGATTTCATGTATTGCACATCATTTTATTTATTCCCTCATATTTTATACTCCTCCAGTGCACACATAAAGTCACAATTCGGAGAAATAAAGTCGCAATTCGGAGAAAAAAAGATTCACACTTTTTTCCTCACAATTTGAGAGTTTACATCTCGCAATTCTGACTTTATAACTGCGAGTTTATATCTCGAAATTCTGACATCTTTTCTCTGAATTGTGAGATATAAACTCGCTATTGCAAGTCATCAGGCCAATTCTAAGGGGGAAAAAATTAACTTTTTTTCCCCTCAGAACTTTATATCTCACAATTCTGACTTTACAACACGCAATTTTGACTTTATATTAATCAATTCTGACTTTATATCTCGCAATTGTGAATTTATATCTTGCAATTGTGACTTTATAACACGCAATTGCGACTTTATATCATGCAGTTCTGACTTTGTATCTCGTGGTTCTGAGAAATAAAGTCAGAGTTGCGAGATCTAAACTCGCAATTATGAGATGAAAAAGTTGCAATTACCTATTTTTATTTTTCATTCTGTGGTGGAAACAAGCTTCCATAATTTACTGGAAATAATGGTGTGTTAAATGAATTTTTGAAATAGGATCTATCTGGAATTTTGAGTCTGGAAAATGTTGGAAAAATTTTGATTGGCCCAAAGCAGACTTCTTACGTCAGCACGTCCTGACGTGATCATACCAGTGATTTTCATTCCGCGTTCACACAGACATTATCCGTAAATTACCAGTAGTGTGACAACTTTCCTTACTGGTAAATGGCCGGAACCAATTTTCTGGTGTTTTTGAAAAGGTCCTGTTCACACATGATCTCTTACCTATAATTTACCAGTAAAGACTATGTGTGGAAGAGGCTATTATCAAGAACAGGGCGTCCCACCAAAGACACAGAAAACTGGACAGGGAGTCTTCTAGAATAGATTTTCATGCTTGAATGTTCAATATTGAATCGGTTGGCTGGATCAGTGAGTTGTGATTGGTCAGCCACTTTGAGCATGTTTCGTAAACGTAATGCCTCTTGTAACCGCAAGTTTCAGCACACTAACTCAACTCAAGGTCTTGCCCCTTTTTGTTTTGTGTTTATGAATTGAGTTTAGAATATCGTGTGGTATTATAGAGAATAACTCTGGAGTGACTTTGTGCGTTGGAATTTCCCAGACCTTTTTCATGCTCAAATAGCAATTTTAAACACTTAAGAAAGTTGAAAATGTAAAAAAAAAAAAAAAATCACGACCACCTACGTGTGGATTCTCTGTACATGTGACCCTCCTGTATTGTAAGTTTGCACACTTTAAAAATAGAGTAGAGAATTTATTGGAATTTGGAAATGGGAACTTTAAGCATGACAATGATCTAAAACACAAACCTCCTAAACCAACAAAAGAATGGCGTCAAAGAAAGATAAATGTGGAATGGCCCAGACCTGGATCCTATGAAAATCTGTGGGTTCACTTTGGTTTTCAGTGTCATTGCATAGGTTGTTCAAGTCCTTTTGAAATTAAACAAATATCATATCACAAAAAAAAAAAATGCTGTTAACAGTAGGGTTGGGTATCATTTGAATTTGAACGATTCTGATTCCGATTCCTTGTTTCGATTCTGGTTCCTAACGATTCTCGATTCCGATTCTTTTAAGAAGCAGGGTCAAAAAAGTTTAGCTAACCTTGCTAACCAACGGTCTTTCTGAAGGAAATACTCCTTCTGTCACAAATACTCCTTTTGTCACAAATTTAGCATTTTGCCGAGATTTCGTTAATTTTTTAGAAAAGTGAAGCCACACTTTGGACCGCCGACGTAAGCTACTCATGTTCGACTGGCGCGGTTATGCCAACACTTCCGGTAGACGCTTCTTCGTTTCTTCTTCCGCTCGGCGGACTGTGAATATCGAAACTAGGAATCGAAATTTTAACTTTTGAACGATTCCGGGAAAAACGAAAACTTAGTCCCGGTTCCAATCGATACTCGATTCTCGATACCCAACCCTAGTTAACAGGGAGTGTGTAGACTTTTTATATCTGCTGTATTGTATACATTTTTTTCAAAAACTTGAGTGAAGATTTGAATGCGGAATGTCATAAAAAGTTTTAATAATGTTCACATCCCAACATTTTTAATTGGAATAGTCACAGATTTTTTATATAATCTTGTGTTGTATTTATTGTTGCCTGTGACATATGACCATCATGCACCTCAACAGTTCAGAAATATAGTGCTTTGAAAGAATAGAATAAAGGCAAATTTTTCTTAAACATTTTGAACCAAAGAGCAAAAATGTTGGGAGTCTAGTGGGAGGTCTAAGTCCCGCTACTGACGTGTTTTACTAATACACTGAAGATCAAAAAGTGTGGCGTATCCCTGCAGTAACACTCAGTGCTTTTAGGTGCAACTTTCCATAACTATAGTGGCTTCTGTGATGTTGCATGGTTATAGCAATTTACAACTAGACACCACACTCGGATGCTAAAGGTGCCGTCTGTGCAGGCGTATAAATAAGGCATAAGCCTTTGTGATAGGAATGAATGTACATGTGGGTCTGAGGAATCGCAGTGAAGTGCTGACAAGGCTGTGGGGGCAAACGGCCGGCAAGAACTTCACAATGCAGATAGATGGAGGAGGAGTACTGCTTCAGCTCGGCTTTGATTTATAGCTCCTGAGAGGAGACTGTGCGTCTTTGTCCGTGTGTGTGTGCGTGCACTTGTGTGTAGCCCGTGTTGTCATGAGTGAGATTTATGGATTTTGATTTGATTTGCATGGTTGATGTGACAAACATTTTTCCCTCCAAGCTTCTCTAATATATACATGCGTGTATGAACTCTCTGGAAATTTAGACCACTAAAAATGCACTCAAGTTTAAAAAAGTAATATGTAAAAAAAATGAAAAATCAAGTCACACGTGATCCTCATGCAATAAGGTGACAAAAGTCTGAATCTCAGTGATGTGCAAATCTAGTATCCTCATTAGGACATGCACAACTAAATTAATTACCAGGATTCCCTAAGGTTAGCCTATTATACGTGTTTAGACATATCGGGAATGTTTTTTTTTTCAGTGTATAGTGTTAAAAAATGTTGAAACGCAACATGCATATATTTTTTTTCAGTTAAAAAGTTATTTTTTTCCAGTTACAAAAAAAAATACATTTATACAGAAAAATAACTAAGTTAAAAAATCAAATATTTAATGATAATTTAGATTAAAGTGTCAAATTAAAGGCGCATCTTCAAAATACTTTATTTTTCTATGTTTGTTTCCAATATTGTTTGAATTGTGAATGCTGCTGTGCTGTATATGGTGTTATTTTTGTGTTGTATTCGTACAGACGTCAGAAGGTTTATTAATGTTTGATGTGTGTTCACAATACAAAGGTTGTTATTTTCAGCATCGAGATGTTCCAGCACTGCAGATCTCTTCTTGTGAAATGGCGTCTGTCTTTAATAGACTTCTTTTGTGTGCCAACAGGTCTGTTTTCCCATCATGCATTTGCTGTTCTGTTTGGTGTTCCTTTAAAGTACACCGCTTCTGCTTTCCCAAGCAATACCTCAAACAAGTCAAACTCGATACACAGAGCCTCGGTGGATCTGCTGCTTCAGTTTGTGCCAACCCATGATTGACTATTTAAGGTAATTGACTTTAGGCTACTGCAGTGTGTCCTCTTATCTAGACTGCTTAATCAGCATGCACTTAAATAAACCATAAACACCATGACAACCTAACCTGAAATGCTTTGCTAACAGGTTAACATCTAATATGAGATTCGATTACCAGATATAGACACATGACATAAACATAATATTACAGCTAGCATCTGTGCAAATAGAGACAAATACACAGGTGAATTTAACATTTTAATGTTTTATGCTAGTTATAATGTGCAAGTCATGATTGTGCGCTAATGTGTGCATTTGATCATTCCCCGGAAACTAAACTTGTTTTTTTTTTTTTTTTTTTTTTTTTTTTTTGAAATTGAGATAGAGGTTGTATCATGTTGGAGGAGCTTATGAGCTTAGGATGAGCTTAAACAAAAAGCAAAAAAAAAAAAAAAACTACAAAAGTGCATTAACGTGCTTGATTTCTTTTTTTTAACCCTTCAATTAAGCTTTTACCCTTCATGACATGATGATTGGATGAAAGGAACTCGCATTTCTTAGAATTCCTGAAAGTTCCTTAGAAATTGTCGTCTGGAGCCGAGAGAGGTGTCTATACAGCTTCAATGAGAATATCAAAGGCTCTCCCAAAAGATCTGGTGTCTTACAATAAAACGGAGAAGCTTTTTGAAGTGTCGCTGTTCAAATATGGCACTTGGCTTTCAAATAATATTCAAGTGACTTGGAATGCAGCTCTCCAGGAAAGGACCGCAGTGCATTTCAGATACATGCCTCGGCACTGCTGAAGAGTGATTTCACTTGGAAATTGGTAGGAAAATAGTCTGACCCTTTTGCCAAATGACAGTTCACTTTGTCAGACAAGAGACTAGTGTGTAATTTTGCTTTTCTGCCCATGTGCGATTGTTTGTGCAGGTATTTTTAAATAAATAATAATAAAAAAAAAGTTAAAGCAGCACTATGCAGTTTTTTTTTACCTTACCTGAATGTAACAAATTGCTTTACGGCAAGAAAGATCTGCTAAAATGCGCAGCAAACAGAAATAACCTGGCGTTGTATACATGTGGTGTTCGAGGCGCATACAATACATACTGCCGACAGTTCAACAGGGCGCAGCTCTTAAAGGGGCCACACCTTAATTCCACTCGTTACAGCTTCCATCCTACTGAACGGGTACCGGTATACAGGGGGAGGGGATCAGGCTGTGAGTGCTATTTACGACAGTACAAGTACTCCACGGCGACTCTAGGGGTCACAGTTTGACAAAAACGGAAATCCTGCATAGTGCTTCTTTAAAGTCCCCGTGAACCGGAAGTTGCAAATGACTTTTCTCCAGTGTTGTGACGTATTTCGGAGAGAAACGGAATACTAAATGAGGCAAAATAGTGGGCGTGGCTTTTTTCTAACTACCACCTGATTGGATCTAGAAAAATGGGTGTTTCATTTTGAAATGGAGGATGACGCAAGTTTACACACGCTGTCAATCAATGCTCGCTCGGCGCTCGCAAACACACAGCAGCTGTCAGTTGGAAGGGCGTGGTTATGGATGTTCAGGAGTCACCCCAACCGTAAAGCCTACGTCATCGGGCAAGGTCCTCCAATGCAGAGGGGAGGGGCATTTTCAAACTTTGATTAAAGATTACGAAGCCAAAAATTTTTTTTGTGTGGATTGACTTGCATGTATGAATTGTTCACCACAAAACGATCAATTTAGGCAAATAAAGTAAGTATGGTCAATTTTGATTTCATAGGGACTTTAAATGAAGATAAAACTGAAGGATATGGTTTGGAGCAGCAGGAGAAAGCTAATTCTTCGGATCCGGGCAGCTTAGTCCCCTTTTGCAAGCCAGTAGGGTGGAATCTGGAGGTGTTCTTTGACGGCTATCTTGCATTTGTGTCCACATGTGATTTAGAAAGGCATTCATGCTTTTGTTTTTACAAGGTTCGACTACTGTAGTACTTGGGTATTAACAAATCATTACTAAACCGCTTACAATAGGTACAAAATGCTCCTACGAGGCTCTTAACAGGTACTCATAAGAGAGACTTATTACTTAGGCTTGGCTTCCTTACATTGGCTGCTGATTTATTCTAGAATTGATTTTAAAGTCCCCATGAAATCTTTTTAGTATGAATATGTTATCCTTTCTTTTATCTATAAGCTATAGTGTGCTCCAAAACAATGACAAAATTCGCACTTAGTTTCTCACTTCTGTTAATATGAATCAATGCTTTTGATGAAATCAGCTTTCACATTTTCTGTCCAATCAAATGCTCTCAGCTGCGGCTGAAATCTGTCATTTGTAGGGAGGGATGCACGATATATCGGCCACCATATCGGTATCGGCCGATATTTGTTCATTTTTATGTTATTGTTATCGGCCCGATAATAAAATTTAGCTGATATATTAAAGCTGATAAATAATGAATTATTTCCTTCAACACCTGACACCTGAAACACTTAAGATGCGCACTGTTCAACATGATTGATCTTAATTACTTGAAATATGATTGGAATCAAAAAGGAAAATATAGTTAAGTGCAAAATTGCTTTTATATAAGTCATATCAGCTACATGAAATTATAATAAGAACATTATAATTGTGTTTGTGAACAGATTTTAATTGTGAGACTTTTGTTTTTTGCAATCAGGCTTTCAAAAATTATAAAAAAAAAATGGATTTAGATTTATCGGCCGATATATCAGTTATCAGCTTTCAAATATAGAAAATTACCGTTATCGGTATCGGCCAAAATGTTCATATCGGTGCATCCCTAGTCATTTGTTTACACGATTACTATTTTCTACAATGAATCAGACGTATATGCTTTCCAATGAGACGAATGAAGTCTGGTTTCACAATAGTGTTATAGGAACCAATGTAGCGCCACACAGGTCCACAGACACGATAGATGGCACAGAGAGGATCATGATCCTGTCGAGACGAAACGTATCGGACCCATTAGAATTCTGCACAGAATGCTATATTTTAAAGCGATATGGAGGAGAAACGGTTCGAGATTTTAGCTTGTCGCCTCTAGCCGAGCTGTGATATTACCTAAATGCAATTGGCTATTTGAAAAAAGGGGAGGAGCTGTTTGATATGTCCGGCCTATTTTCCCTCTCTGTGAATCACTACATTGCTTAGCTTCTCCATATTTGGTGGAATTAAGAAATATGAGCCGAAGCGTTTTTTAAAGTCAGCTGATCTTTCAGCCTGTTCTCAAGGCGCCATATATGACACTTTTGCCAAAGCGTAGACATCCAATGCACATGGCACCCTTTAGCGTCAATATGAGACGCAGATATATATGGGGCAGAAGGCGCCTCCTAGTGGTCTAAACCCTAACCCTACCCCAGACCTAAGCCTACCCATACTCTGTGTGTGTTAAATTGATGCTAAAGGGTGCCATGTTGGATGTCTACGCCTTGGTAAAAGCGTCGTATATGATGCCTTGGGAGGAGAATGCGTTGGATCTTTATGATTCCTGGCACCTGACGAAAAATGAGTGGAGATCGTGCATTTGCATTTGCGGCTCCTACTGTGAAATGATTTACTTCTTTACCTCCGATAAGTTAAAGGGGTCATGAACTGGCTTTTAAATTTTTTTTATATTGTTGTCCGAGTTCAACTTATGACGTTCGCTTGGTTTTTACATAAAAAAAAAAACCCATCAAAATGAATAAGTAATAGGCTATTTTCTACCCTAGTTTTGAGCCTAGCTCAAAAACGATCAGTTTTTATGGGCGTCTCGCACCGAAGACTTGGAAGTAAACGCCCACTGCTGTGAGTGGATAACAGTTTTGCATATTATAATGAATTTCACTCATCAGTGCATATTTATTGCACGGTAGCTCGATCCGGTTTGTCATCTATGCGTGTAATGCGCAAATCGGTGGGCGGGGCTAAACCGGCCGTGTTGATCTTCTTCTGCGGGGGTGGTGTTTTATCCTCTTTGACGTCATAGTCCCCCACTTTGAAAAACGAGTCGTTTGCCAAGGCTGGTGTCAATAAAAGCTTTTATTGGACTAACAAGGACGTTTCCAGTTCTGAAACTTACAGGATATTCTTATAATATGATGACCTCTTAGATGTCAAAAGCTCAAGGAAAATTGGATTTCCCAGTTCGTCACCCATTTAAAAGAATATCTCCTCGCATTAGCATTTGATGTGGCATGGCAATCAAAACTAGTTGTATATTCCATCTGTGGGGTTTATTTATTTTATGTAATCTGGTTTTATTATGTTTTTAATGGTTGGTTTCCCTTGTATTTGGTTTTTAAAATGTATAGCACTTTGGTCAATGGGCTGTTGTTTAAAAAGTGCATCAATATATACACAAATATGAATTTCAGCACCATTTAACACCAAAAAAAAGCAGTCGCTTGTGTTTCTGATGAGAAATCTCTGTAGTATTGTCGTGGTGTATACATTGTCTGGTTCTTTTCGACAAACGTTTTCTGCTTTCTATCTTGACGCGTGAATCTGTGTTAACTTAATGGGCTGGAGCTCCCCTGACTGTAACGTTTGACTCATGGTACATTAGACCTGCAGTGTTCGGTTGGAGGAAGAGCGAGACGGTGGAAGCATGTGCATTGTTAAGTCCTCTCGAAATGGGTCAGGCCTCTTGAACAGTCTAGCTGTGCTTTTATTCCGTGTTATTTGTTAGCCTCTAGAAATAGATTTCAGACCTGCAGCGCTTCACGCCGTGAATCTTGATTATTCCGGACAATAAAACAATTGCAAAACATTTGCCAAGGTAAAGGGCAGTGGACATGGCCACGTTCACACACCTGTTCTGTTCATTATTGTACCTCCCAAATGCTGGGAACACATGCAGGATCAGCAGTAGCGGTCACAGCTCCTCTCATTATTATTCCATACGAAAACAACACCGACCTCACATCGTTCCCTTCATACACAGCCAGTCAGCTTACAAAATAGGGTCAGGCTTCATAAATGGAAGGCCATGTTCTAGTCTCTCCTGCACTGCCAGTATTGCCCAGTGCAATTCGCCTGTGCACTTTCCTGGCTGTCCAACTGACCGTTTACACGGGCTTTGAGTTGCAACATCTATAAAACACCAGAGTGGTTCTAGCATAAGGGGAATGTAGCTTGGCAGGCGCTGTAATTAATTAAGTTTCCTTTTTAATCTACATGTAGTTTTATGATGTTCCCAGAGATCTTTGCTGAGAGTTGGCAGAACTTAACAGAGTGATTGTAGAAGGGAATTTGTAACAGGCCCTGTGGCCTACATTGTACGTTTTTAATATATATATATGTTCACGGCTCATATTCGTTGCTCTTGATCTTCATTCCACCTTAGTCGGTTATTCACTTAATCATATAGTAAATTAATGTCATTTTTCACCCCGGGTAGGTTCCGTTCTCAATTAAGATAAATTACTTCCGTGATGAGTCAGTTCACATGACCGTCTTAATATCGGTCTCTCACCATCTGTTTTGAAATGTTCTGGATGGGTGTGAAATCTTGGCTGAAATGGCAGTGGAGCAACAATTTATTGTTGCTTGGGTAGCCCAATGATGTGTGTGAAATGATATTGTGTCTTTGTGAAACACTCAAAAGGTGTAGTCTATCATAGTCAGGGTGCAGTTTGATTTAGGACACTCGTGACATCTTCAACTCCATGTGTCAGTTCATCCAAAGTAGTTTTGTTCATAATTGTGAGTAATTCATCTGTGAGGGAAAGTTTGCAGATAATCAGAGTAATATGCTGGTGCAAATCTGGCCCTAAATCTTTTTTTAAAATTTTTTTTTTTACATTTATTCCATAAATTTTAGATAAATGCTGTAACAACAATTTAAACAATCTATTTTATTGGTGAACTGATGTTCAGATGTTTGTTCAACTTATTTTCAGATCATTAGTCATCAACCTCGGTTGGACAGATTACCTTGTACCTTTAATTGGACAGTTACAAAGTACATTTAGTTGAGTAGCCACTGTACTTAAGTACACTTTGAGCATCTGCACTTGAGTATTATTTGTTTCTGGAAACTTTTTACTTTATCTTCACTACATTTGAAAGACAAATGTCATGCTTTTTACTCCACTATATTTCTGTCAAGGTCCTTGAAAGTAGTAACGTCAGTCAGGGGATGATTTTGAACTCGACGTCAGACAGACGTTGGATTTTGGTTGGAAATGAAAGTCCGGTTGATGTCAGAACTCGACTGATGTCGGTTTCTGACGTCAACCCAATTTTCATTTTCAACCACAATACAACATCTGTCCAACGTTGGAGATTATAACGCCAATATGACTTTGGGTTTGGTCTTCGAAATGCGAATTTTGTCATTTGTTTTGGAGCACACTTGCTTATAGATAACAGTAAGGCTAACATATTCATTCTAAAAGCCAAAAAACTTTAAATGGGGCACTATTTGAGGGAACAGCCATTTGGGTGTCCGAAACCATTGTGGACGTTATTGAGTGCACTTATTCAATCCCATTACTGAAACTGTTCTAGAAATAAATTTGATAGTGTTATGAGGGTTGATAGGCAGACTTAGATTCAGAGGCATAATGTACTGTAAGGATTACATATAACAATGCAACAATAACAAAACGATGCATTGACATTTACTTTACTTTAAATACCTAATTACTTTTTTTAAAAACAAGTACTTCTTTATTTAAGTAAAAGTAAAAATCAGTCTTTACAACTTTTACTTGTAACTGAATATATTTGACCAGTAATTTCACTCAAGTAATGAAGTTGTGTACTTTTTCCACTAAAACCCCCCACCACAGTCAAGTTCACAGCTAGATATCACAAAGTGGTGATATCTAAGTGGGTGAGTTGTGTACTTACTTTTTTTAATTAGTCTTCCCGTTAGTCGCATAATTTTGTTAATTCAGAGCGATTCACGAACACGCATGAAAACAAGAGGTGGGTTTTATTGCACGAACCATCATATCCAAGCATAGCACAATGCGGCATTGCCTCCTCTCATGTACTTTCCCCCATGCATTCTCAATTACCCACATCAAACCCACCGCATGCTTTAGGGGGTCATGATAAAACATAATGGGCTCAGTTGAGGCAAGAGAGACACGGCGTCCCGCTGTAACTTTACCTGCTGTTGTTTTTAGAAATACGAGAGGTTTTGGGCGATACTCGGGAACGGCATTATAAATAATTCCTAACATCTGATTCCCAATTTCATCACTTTTCGGAAGGCCAAACAACTTTCGTGAAACTTCCTCTTTTCAGTCCCTTTTCAGAGAATCATAGACCACTGGAAAAGACATGAGAGCCTAGGTGTAAAAAGGTTGAAAACCACTGCCTTAATGGTTTAAATCTTTGCTCTATAGTGCTCGATAAAAGGCCTTAAAAGTCTGAATTAATTAAATATCAAATATCATTAAATTTAAAAAAGAGCTATTATTATAATATACCTGATATGGTGCTGATGTATTGTGCATCCAGTACTCCACTCATATTGATTGATGAAGGCATAGTAAAATTGGCTAAAAATATGTCATGACATTCATCAACATTCAAGGAGTGGAATATGCGGGGGATGTGTCATTTATTGATTTATTTATTTATTTGAATGCTTAGATCTCACAGTCTTTGTGTGGGCCTAATCAGATCCATTTTTCATCATCTCCAACAGGCTCTCATTAAAACACTGAAACAGAAAAGTGGTGCAAAATGTAGTTTTTTTTTATGTCAAACAATTCCCTCCACACCTCCATACAAGGCACCACCTTATGTCACTTCAGGCTCTTTGACAAATTTGTCAAATGTGACGAATCAGTTCCTTTGTGCTAATTAGAGAATGAAAAATTAATTGACAGCCATGCTGTTAATTAGAATACCATAAAGTGAACTGAAGTCAGCCAAGGTTTGCTGCTGTATATTGGCTGATGAGGTGCAGTTGAAAGCTAGTGATCTTTTTAAAGAACAGAGACACAGACTTGTGCTTTGATACAGTTTCATATGTAGGTATCAAACCCTCTCAGACTGTTTGATTAGCACTTCTTTTAGAACTTCTGACTTCAACAACAAAAGTTTTTAACTGCCGTGGGGGTGGAGGACATCATACGACAGATGAATGAAGCGAGGGTGCTGCAAGGACATGGTAAGCAGGGACATTCAAATCTACACTGTAAAAAAAAAAAAAAACTCGCAGCTGTGGTTACCAGAACTTACGGTATCAATGTTATTGGCTTTACAGACTTAAAGGGATAGTTCACTCAAAAATGAAAATTCTGTCAGTATTTACTCACCCTCATGTTGTTCCAACCCCGTAAGACAAAAATTAAGATATTTTTGGTGAAATCTGAGAGCTGGATTACTCCTCCATACTAGTCCATAGGCTTCATGAGGGATTGAAATTTGCCGGCCTCAAAGTTATTGAAGACTTCGTTAAAATAGTGACTACAGTGGCTCAATCTTAACTTTATCAAACGACGAGAACACTTTTTGTGCATCACACGTAGGCTCACTATTGGCCAACGCTGGTCATGTGTGTGACGCGTGTGACGTACAACAGGTCATACGCTGTTAAACTAGTAACCTGACTCGAGGCCCAGAGAGAAAGACTTGAATAGTTGAAATAAAGTCGTTATTTTTGTTTGTTTTTGCGCACAAAAAGTGTTCTCGTCGTTTGATTAAGTTAAGATTGAGTCACTGTAGTCACTTGGAGTATTTTAACGATTTCTTTAATAACTTTTCGAGGCCGGCAAGTTTCAATCCCTCATGAAGCCTATGGACTAGTATGGAGGAGTGATCCAGCTCTCAGATTTCACCAAAAATATCTTAATTTGTTTTCCAAAGATGAACAAAGGTCTTGCGGGGTTGGAACAACATGAGGGCGAGTAAATACTGACAATTTTCATTTTTAGGTGAACTATCCCTTTAACTTAAAATTTACAGTAATAAACTGTTTTTCATTATCTGATATAATGTTAATTTATCAACCTATTATATTATTAATATCTGTTATGTACCATTGTAATACACTGACAACCAACAATCATCACAGCAGAGATGAGTCACATGATCAATCAAAGCTCGTCACTAACAGTCTTCCACAAGAAAGTTAATACAATTATAAAGAAGCTGCACAGTGTCATTCACACAAACATTAAAGACCAACATGGTAACACGCATGAAATTTTAAAAATGCAATAAACATACATTAAATGTAACATAAAACCCTAATGTACATAACTGATTAGAACTAAGAAGAATCCGGTAATTCAACCAAAATAAATCAAATGTGAAGTGTCACAGGGAATTCTGGGAATGTAAGTTTACAGTTTTACGGTTTACGTTTTTTTTTAATCAAAAACGGTATTTTACAGTAAAATTAATTTAAATGTATCATTAGATCTATCACAGTTATTTACCGTATATAGTAAGGAAACTTTCTGTTCACCAATCAACAGCTCTTTTACCGTTAAAATCACGATCATTTTTTACACATTGTAGATGCAAACCTAACATGATTTTCCCAAGCCGAATGCATGCTGCAAGTCCCATGAAGCGCTACAGAAATCACTCTAATGTTTGTGTCATATCCCGCTGTGATTTGAACAAAACTTTCCTGTGCTATAGTCCAGGATCTTAGTCATCCTCGGAGCTCTCGCAAAATTGTTTTCTCAGAGCTCAGGATAAAGTTGGCAGAGAATCTATCTTACTATCTTGACTCTTGCTCAAAAGTATATGACAGATTGGCCAAATAAGCCTGTGTTTGTGCTGAGTTGAATGCTAATGATCTTTTACCTCAAGTATAACAGGAAGAGAGGACCGCAGGAACTGACCTCACTGTATTGGAGATACTGTGAGTGTTCCTCTGGGATATAATTAAACTTCCTCTTCAAAGCTGACATGGCACAAACAATCCTGCATCGAGCGGAGCTGTTTCTAATCAACCCTATATAGCGTGTTCTGTTGTTTGACTGGGCAGTCAAATTTAACCTTCTTGACCTCCAGATCTTGACCCAAAAACAATTATTAGTCAATGTTATTCAAGAAAACTGGCTGACAATTTCACCCAATGCGTTATTGCGTCTAATAAGGGTCACATATTTAATGAATGAAGTGGGAAATGTGAAATATAGTTGAATAATTTATCAAACTTAATGATTCATAAAGCAATCATTTTAAATTATCTTTGTATGATGACCAGTCGGCGTGCTCGCAAATGTGTTTGAAAATATGGCGTTCTGCTGGCGTGCAATGTTTGTGCAGTTTTTCTGGAAAATTTCATTTCATTCTATTCACGGGAAGTCAGTTGTGTCCCATTCTCCTGGGGCAAACAAATCTCAATCTGACATTGATTTATCGACTGAAACTGATGGACTCAAACAAAATGGGGAACTTTCAAGGTCTCAGAGCCCGATATAAAGAAGGATTTTCCTGAATCACATTGACCAATAATTGTGTTAAAGACAGTTTGGGTCAAGATCTGGTCACTGTACCAGAGGTCCTCTTTACAGTACTTATAAGTTACTCATTATTTTAGCATTAAGCTTTGTATTAGTATAAGAAACCTGTAGTGTTTTTGAATTACCACGCTTTCCACCCTCATATCCCCCTGAGACGAGAGATTTATGTTTAAAAAAAATCCTCCGGTGACGCAAAAATCTTCATTTTGTGTCATCGGAGGATTTTTTTTGGTTAGAGGCTAAAGACTACAGTCAGTAGTAGGGTCTGTCCCGCATGTTTTTACTCACAGAATGAACACATAGTGTCGGCCATCTTTTTTTGGAAGCTAAACTAGCAGGCTCTTGTTCTGTGGAGAAAGCTGAGTAGTAGGGGTTACAATCCTCTTTTTATCGGACATGTCTGGCCGTCGATGTCCGGGATTCAGCTTTTGCTTTCTGCAGTCGCCATTCATTGTTTACATGCACAGCTTTTGTTAATTTCAATCTAACTGAATTTATTCTGATTGGTGAATCTGAATGTAGTGTTTACATGAACGCTAAACAAGTGATCGGTTGATGTACGTTTTAACATTGCTAATAAAATTCCCGCTCCTCCGTGAGAGATACGAGACCGGTGCGTCTCACAGGTGTCGCTCATTGGTAATCACGCCACCGGCCTCGCGCCGTTCTCCCGCCGCCCTGACTCGTCCCACTCGCCACAGTAAACATGATGAATGGCGACTGTAGAACGGAAAAGCCGAATAGCGGACATTTTGGGCGATCTCGAGGCAGACTAGTAGCCTAGACTTGTTGTTTAACGACTGCGCTCTGTTACCGGTAGGCGTGGCCTCCTAGGGCAGTGAAGCAAGTGCATTCTGGGAGTTGTTGTGTTACATCCACATTTTCTGGCTTTTCTCAGTCTAGACAGCTCAAAAAAAATCCCACTTTATATTAAGTGGCTTTAAGTACTATGTACTTACATTTAAAAATAAGTACAATGTACTTATTGTGCTCATGTTGTATTATAAATCACTTTTGGTGCTATTGAGGTGGGATACAGGTAAGGTTAGGGACAGGTGTGGTGATATGGGTAGGTTTAAGGGTAGGTTTAAGTGTAAGGGATGGGTCAGCTGTGTAATTACAGATGTAATTACATAAATTAATTACCGCTGTAATTACATGCTGGTATTTTTTAAATATAAGTACAATGTAAAAACATGTATGTACACAATAAGTCCATTGAATCAAATTATTAATGTCAATGCAAGTACATGGTGCTTTAATATAAAGTGGGACCAAAAATTCACATTGCTTCTACATAAATGACCCATTTTAAATACATTCATCTTTCCAGAGTATTACAAAAATGTAATATTTGACCCTTTATTTTGCCATATACAAAATGAATATAGAAAATAAAATAAATATTTAGTTATATATATATTTGGCCTCTTGAAGTTGGTATTTTTGAAAAGCCCTACTATGTGCTCTTTCGTAGAATGCGCTCTCTGTATCCTATGCAAATACTGTTTTACAACCAAGTAAATCTGTTGCTACTGGTTACCATCTATACTGGATAATGGGATTTCATTGCACTTGTTTGGAGAGAGCTCTTCCTGTGATCTGCTTTATCCCTGTCTCCATCTTCCTCTGGGTTTTCAGTCGGATAGCCCTGACTGGTATGGCTTTCCATCGTATGTATCTCTGACTCCAATAGAATTTATATCTCATGCATTTCAGAGCCTTTAAAGCAATAAAAGATAGCATAACTGAGGTTGAATTGGGCCACCGGATCCCCGATTTTTGGTGATTTTTCATGCTCCTTTAGGTACTTCAACATGTTTAGTGTGAAGGATGATCATACACGGGGAAAAGTAGCTTTTAAATTCCACTATCAGAACCTTTTTTTTTTATTTTAAGAAAATGTGTTTCCCTTTGAGAAGACAAGATGTTAAATCAAAAGAGGAACACCAGCCCATGAACTGACATAAATAACATTTTATGCATACATTTTTTATAATAACATGTCATATTAAATAACACTTTATATGAAATATTACAGAGCTGAAAAGGAAACATCTATAATCCAACTGAGGAGGACAGAAAGCATATATATAATTTTATAACTTTAATGGAAAAATGACTCATTATTTTGGGGGACATATCCATATTTGTGTCCTAGATATATCAGCACAGATATCACCATTTGTTGATTTCGGACACAAATCTTGCCCCTTAGCCAATTACAGCCAAAAAGATTTTATTTATAGCTCTAATCAGTAAATATGAATGCTTCGGAATGAACTGTTTCGTAATAGTCATTTATTCTATTCAAATTCTCACCCATCATTGCAATCAATGCAAAACGGCGCGTTATTTTTCATTTCAGTCAATGCCTAGTCATGCAAAAGTATTAATATTTATTCAAAATGCCAAAAAAATCAACACTGCCAGATGAGTCGCAGACGGGACGGTCTAGATCATTACTCTACCCTTCCGTGTCTAGCAGTTTTGGAAAGCCACTCAATATAATTATTTTCTGGAAACTAATTATTCAGGGTGTCATGTTCTTTTACTGCAATCAGCCATGTACGTTGAGTTTGAGAGACGGGGAAAGGCCTCTGACCGAAACGGCGTTTAATTCCTGGCTTTACTGTAGTGGAGGACTCTCGTGTAATGCTGATTGCATTTCCTGCACCTGTCAGAGAAGAGCTGTGCAGCGATGGCTTTAGATTAAAGCGTCTCTCTAGAGGAGCTGAGGAGAGGACTTCATTAAATCATTGACGCGTCTCCTCTCTCCACTGCATGGCATTAGATTCAGACATGCCAACCTTCCTCTCCAACTCTCCGAAGCACTAACCATCTGTTTCTCCTGCCCACTCTGCCTGCCTTTTTTACTGCCACCATTAGAACTTTATCTCCCTCCTACATAAACGGCTGCGTATTTATAACCCAATCTGGTCAGGTTAGCGTAATTAGTTACAAGATGAAACGTGATATAATCGTAAATCGTTCATGTTTCATTGTCAGAAAATACACTGAGGACAAAGTTGGCCATGTCTTGTCCTGCTAGGAATTTATTTTAGATTTTGAAAAAGTAGGAAAAACTGATACCACATGTACACAAACTCTGGGAGGCCTTAAAATAATTAATATGAAATTGTATACATAATGTAATATTGAAATAGTGAGAAGTTGGTGGAATAATCTACATAGTTATTAGTGAATGAGACAAATCTGGACCCAATTGACTTATTGTATGGATATACAATTATCTAAATATCAATATTCAGTTCCACCGAAGAAAAGTTAAGTCATACTGGTTTGTAATGACATGAGGGTGGATTTTTATTTATTTTTTCTTTCTGATGTACTGTCCCTTTAAGAGTAAAGTACACCGTTATCCAATTACCAGTGCAGCAGGCCTACAATTCACCTAAATAAACAAACGACAACGTCATTCTGGCACAATCCCACTCAACAGAAGTACAGCACTACACCAACCTATTTAGACCGATTGCTGAGAGATCCAGGGTTAATAGCAGTGTCAAGTGTAATTTTAATGAAATGCTACATAGCCAGTGATCAATATGCGATTACCCTCGACTTAACAAGGCATAACTTAGACCCCCAAGCAGTCATGAGCCCCAGAACGAAAAATTGTTTCGTGTTTTTAAATTACTCATACATACCAAGTGTTTAAAATCAATAATAGAGCTGGAAGTAACAATGTACACACAGGAAAACAAAGTATATACCTTGCAATATGTTAGTCAGCCAGCTGAAGCGTCAGAAAAGTTTGCTTTTAGAGATTCTACACTCCAATAATACAACAAAACCTGAAAAATAACTCTTCTGCAGAACACAAAAGATATTTTTCAATGGACAACATTGACTTTTATTGTGTGGAGAAATTTTATACAAAAACATCATCTTTTGTAAAGCCGGTAAAACTGGTTTAGAATGACATAAATGTGGGTAAATGACGACGTGGAATCTTGATCTCTTTTATTTTATTTATCATTTCAAGAAAGAATAACATGCATACATGTTGTGCAGGGTTGTTTTGCACCTTAAAAAAGCCAAGAATCGTAAAAAGCATTTTCTGCCAACCAAATGAATAATAAAAGAAGCTTAGGACAGCTGTGAATACAAGCCATTCAGTGGCAAGGTGATCGGGACACCTGCAGAATCACTCATCTAAACGTTTTTGCTTCAGATCTGGTTTTGCATTATGCATATTTAATTAAATGGCAAGTATAGAACAAAATGCTGCAGATGACACTACTGTCAGTATTATATTATCATAAAAATATATCATATTGACTACAAAACAAGAGGATAACACTCGTAATGCTTGAAGTGGCTGAAGTGCACTGTTGTAATGGTGTGGAAAAAAAGGGATTTACTTTCTCATATATTATTTACTTTCACTTTGAAACTGTCAGATGCCATTCGCTATCACCACACTCACTTTTAATAAAATATAATAAGTTATTTAATCATAAAAATGTCAAATTGAAATAAATAGGTTTAAAATGAATACATTCGAAATTAAAAAAAAAATTATAATTTGTTTACCTTCATGCCGTTTGACCATTAACAAACTTTGGAGAACTGTAAACATGCAACTTATTGAAATATATGTAAATTTTTAGAAGAAACAATTGACTGTATCCACTCTTCACAGTTCAAGCAGTTCACACACAATTTATCAGTGGAAAAAATGTAAATAACTTGTTAAACATGAAAGTCGAATGCAATCATTTCAGACATTTCTCCTTATTGAGTCAAAAACCCTACTGAACCCCACTAAACCTTTATTCTGAGCATAGATGTAGTAAATAGGGTTACCCATGACATCCTTACTTTGCTCATGAGGGTTCATGTTGTGAGCTTCTTACTGCAAGTTATGGGTTTTTGTCCGTTGTCATGGATACAAGTGATTTGTTAATGGCCGCCCTGCCATAAATGTCAGTTTCGTGAAGCTCGGTGTACAGTTTTTGTGGTGATTGGGTCACTGAGGAGCTTATTTATTCCTGTGGTCATTTTTGAGGCTGTTCTTTTGTGGCACTAAGCAACCAGCGTGTGAAGCTGTCTGTCTGTATTGATGAGCTTTAGATGGCCACCACTACCGCCTTTCTGCCGGTTCAAGTCTGGCTCTCTCACTGGAGTCATTAAGGGATGATTTTCTGTAAAGCTGCTTTGAAACAAAATGCATTACGAAAGGCTCTATACAAATAAAATGGATTTGGCTGGTCATTATTTAACTGCATTTCGGGCACAGATTGTTTCTCCTCTTTAAGCTGTTTGATAGTTGCCTCATGAGGCTTTGAAAACTTGCATATCAAAGTGTTAATTGTAACAGTTTTTAAATAGCTGACACTTCTAATTTGCTAATGAACTTAAAGTAATTAATGTGACTCATCTCTCTGCGGCTGCAGTTGTAAATGTGATATCATTATTTCAAGTGAAGTGTTTTTTGTTATCTTGTGAACGTTCTGAATATACTATATATAGTATAATATACAACGTTTTCTTGTTTCCAACTGAATATTAAATAATATTTTTAAGTATTACAGTAAGGCTTATTTTTTTTTATATTCTTGTGTGTTTGCTTTGCTTGTTTCTTTTATATGATCATTATTGGCACTTGTTATTGTTGAATAAGGTGCATTGAGAGATTTGACCATTTTCACAAGCTTACACTATACTAGATCATCTTTAGCGGCTGTTCTGCAGAAATTCAAACCATGTTATTGTGGTACCATTGCATTTATGTAGTACTGTATCAGAAGGTTATACCATGGTACTTTAAAAAAATCGTACTGACCCCAAACATTATTACATTATTGTTTCAAAACCTGCCTGGAACTACTTACCTGTGCGTTTCCTGCAAAAATATCTGCACACCTTACACTCTTAGCTGACAAAAGCTGTCACTGGGGCTGTACCTTTTCAAAAGGTACACTTTTGTACCCAAAGGCTGCATATTGGATCCTTAGTGGTACATATTAGCACCTGAAATGTACATATTAGCACCTAAAATGTACATATTAGTACCTAAAATGAACATTTTAGCACTTAAAATGGACACATTAGCATCTAAAATGTACATATTAGCTCCTGAAATTGACACATTAGCAGCTAAAATGTACATATTAGTACCTAAAATTAGTACCTAATATATATATATATATATATATATTAGCTCCTGAAATGGACATATTAGCACATAAAATGTACATATTAACACTTAAAATGTACATATTAACACCTAAAATGTACATGTTGGCACTTAAAATGTACATATTAGTACCTAAAATATACATATTACCACCTAAAATTTACATATTAGGACCTACAATGGACATATTAGCTCCTGAAATGTACTTATTAACACCTAAAATTGACATATTAGCACCTAAAATGGACATATTAGCACCTAAAATGGACATATTGCCACCTAAAATGTACACATTAGCATCTAAAATGTACATATTAGAACCTAAAATGTACATATTAGTACCTAATATATATATATATATATATATATATATATATATATATATATATATATATATATATATATACTGTATATATATATATATATATATATATATATATATATATACTGTATATATATATATATATATATATATATATATTAGGTACTAATATATATATATATATATACTGTATATATATATATATATATATATATATATATATATATATATACTGTATATATATATATATATATATATATATATATACTGTATATATATATATATATATATATATATATATATTAGGTACTAATATATATATATATATATACTGTATATATATATATATATATATATATATATATATTAGCTCCTGAAATGGACATATTAGCACATAAAATGGACATATTAACACTTAAAATGTACATATTAGCACCTAAAATGTACATATTGGCACTTAAAATGTACATATTAGTACCTAAAATATACATATTACCACCTAAAATTTACATATTAGGACCTACAATGGACATATTAGCTCCTGAAATGTACTTATTAACACCTAAAATGGACATTAGCACCTAAAATGTACATATTAGCACCTAAAATGGGCATATTACCACCTAAAATGGACATATTGCCACCTAAAATGGACACATTAGCATCTAAAATGTACATATTAGCTCCTGAAATTGACACATTAGCAGCTAAAATGTACATATTAGTACCTAAAATGTACATATTAGTACCTAATATACAGTATATATATATATATATATATATATTAGCTCCTGAAATGGACATATTAGCACATAAAATGTACATATTAGCACCTAAAATGTACATATTGGCACTTAAAATGTACATATTAGTACCTAAAATATACATATTACCACCTAAAATTTACATATTAGGACCTACAATGGACATATTAGCTCCTGAACTGTACTTCTTAACACCTAAAATGGACATTAGCACCTAAAAGGGACATATTAGCACCTAAAATGGACAAAAGATTACCTTTTGAAAAGGTACAGCCCCAGTGACGGCTTTTGTACCTTTTTCTGAGAGTGTAGAGAATTCGTCAACCAATCAGAATCAGGCATTCAACAGTCTTGTTGTATAACATGGAATTTCAATGTTCACATTTCCACACTATTACAGGTGGTTCGAGAATAAGACTTTGCATATTGTGCAATTATTTAGTATTTTTGCCTTGGAGATGTTTATAGGAAATTTAGAAAGAATTTGTTTCCGTCTTTGATATTCCATAATTCATGCAGCACCACTGCATTTTTACGGTTGTGCCTTTATAACAAAATCTTGTAATATTCCACTCATTTTGCAACTCCAGCTGTTTGGCCTCTCTCAGGGACGTTCTTCTGCATGCCCTCACGCAACCCTTCACATTCTGCTGTCCCTGCATCACTGACACACTCGTGCAGTTCAGATGAAAGATTTCTGCAAGGTTATAAATATGCTCATTAGTCATCATTGCAGTCATTGGAACATCAGTTGCTTGCTGATATAGACACACTGGAATCGTGCTCTTTACTTCAGTCTCACTTCTTGCTTGCTTTCTTTATGGACCTTTCTGCTTAACACAACCTCTACTACTCAGCTAGAACTGTTCTTTTCCCACCAATCAAAAGGCTGCCATGTTGAAAAATGGTATTTGTATGAAAAATGTCTCTCAGATAGTGGCGCTCAAAGGTTGGAAACCTGACTGCAGACTAGTATTGTGTTTCAGGAAATCTAGGGCTCACGGATTTAAGAGACTTTTGTCGAGCTCAGAGTCCTTCATGGTTTATTCACACCAAGCACACATATTCATTGCAAACAGTATTTTGAATGGATATAGGTATTGGATTCTTGTTAATTCCTGTCCATATTGCATCCAGTGAGGGGGAACTGGACATTAAGCTCCACCCACTGGCTCTGCAGCGAGTGGATGAAACTGTGATTACCACATCAGAGTGGATCTGTCATTGTATATCGACATGACAGCAGGAAGAAAAAAAAAACATCTCTCTGTCAGTCTTCAATCCCTTCAGATTTCTGAGTTGTCTCCATGCTGATATTTACTCTTGTTTTAGCACAGACTCCGTTGCTTTTGACTGCAGCCTCTCTGCAGTGTGAGGTTTCAAGTGATTTTACAGATGCCACCGATTAGACCGTTTAGATCTTTCTTGATCAAAAGCAGCCGTTTAGATGACAAGCTTAAATTCTAAACAACTGCATCCTCGGCACACGCCAGATATTAGCCAGTTCGAATAACTGCAAACTGATATTTCTAGTGAAATAGGAGATGAGAACTCAAATTAAAAATCACTTTTAAGTTTACCATTGCGAATCAGGGTACAGTAGAGAGACTGATATCTTATACTTGTTTTTTGTTCTTTTATTAACCAAAAAGATACACAGTGCAGCTTTAAGTTACTGGTTATTTTACCTAACCATATATGATGAAAGATGTTTTAAAATGGTTTAACTATTATATGTAATTTTACTCTACACAATATTCAGCAAAAAATACATGCATTTTAACATATTGTCCATTTGGTAACACTTTACGGTAAGAGTACATGAATTCATCTATAAATTCATGCATGAATTATGCATTCATTCATACATTAATATCTCACGAATCATCGGGAACTAACACGAGTTCAACGTTTTTCATTCATGAGCAACACCTTAATTAAAACATGACCTAAGAAGAGCATGAATTATGATTTATTACGCATGATCATTATGTTTTCTTTGTTCAACTTCACAGTTATGCCACCTTTAATAGCACATTGTTCATCAGTGTTTCAAAGGACCTAGGGCCACACAAATAAAGTCATTGATAAGATATACTTAGTTAACGATGACTACTTAGTTAACTTAGTTTTTTAATTAAGGTGTTAAGTTATGAATGAAAAAGTTGAACTTGTGTTAGTCCTGATGATTCATGCGATATTAATGCATGAATGAATGCATAATTCATGCATGAATTTATACATGAATTCATGATAATTCATTTACGCTTACCGTAAAGTGTTACAGTTAATTTTGTTGTTGTTGTAAAAATTAGCTACAATGATAATTCACAGCAAAACCGTAAAATGATGTTACCCGTGTGATGCATCATATGTTTATATTTTACAGTAAAATCTTCTCTTTTTTTTGTTACCACTTATGTCACAAGACATTAGTCTAGGTCTTGCTTGTCTTGTGCTTTATAGTTCTTTGAAACTGTTTAACCGTCATCTTCAAGGAAGCGGGCTATAATCATCATCTTGAGAGTCGGATGGCAGACCCGCCGCTGAAAGGTGCTGTTGTGCATTAGCTTTTCGTTTAGCCCGACAGATACGTGTTTCTCTTTGGGTGTGAATGAATAGACCAATCGTCAGCGATTTGTTTCACTTTTTCATTTTGCATTGGATGTGAAAGGGTCTTAATGCTTGAATCGGGATATTTCTGCTTGCATACGGTTTAATTTGTTTATGCAGACATCTGCCTTCCTGTCATGGCTGATTATAGTCCTCAGCAGTTCGCTTTATTTAGATTCCCATATACATTTCTCATTCCGCTGTCACTGGACGTTTAATGACATTTCGGTTTTCAAAGGGAAAACATATCTCGGGTAAATTGGACTGTTTCTTAAAGCACCATTTACTCTTTTTTAGCTCTATATCCTAAAACCACATTTCCAGTCATAAATATTCAGCTCTCTGTGGTGTTAATAGAGTGATACAGCCTTCCTCTGTCCATAAAGGGTGTTTGCGATTCGGTAAGCGGTGCACGCGGGCTCTTCACGATCATCCGCCAGCCCTCTCAAAGGCTTTTATGCTCTGGGTTCGGAACACAAAATTGCAAACCCCCTCCCACCCTTCCTGATTTTTCAACTTGCAATTATCTGTAATTTGTCCCTTCTTTTTCCCTGCGGCTGTATCATGGCTGACGAACGGCTACATTCTGATGTTTTTCTATTGTCTTGCGCGAAAGGCCTGCAGCATGATGAAACAAACATTTCACACTTTGTTCATGACATGGATGACATCTTCTTTGTCTGCTGCAGTAGATTTTGATGGAATGGATTATTTTCATTTGTACGGCTGCCTGGTTGTGTTGATGTTTCTGTTAGAGAGGAATCTGTCGCGCACTTCAGTATCAGGCTGCGGCAGATGGCTTCAGAAACAAGGCAGGACTGTTTAGAACACAAATAGTAGTGTTCATCGTTATCAGACGGCGCAGAACTGACTTAAATAATCCTCCTTTGTCTCAATAAATTGACCGGAATCTCCCCATGTGCACTTCAGTAGTGTCCTTAAACTCTTAGAAGAAATGGTTCTATTTAGAACCAGAAATGGTTCCATCCCCCGCTTCATATATGGAACTCCAAAATGATTCTATATAGAACCATTTTTTTTTTTGGTAAAAGGTTCTATTGGCCAAGTATGGAACCCCAGGGTTCTATATAGAACCCAGAGGAACCCTTTTTTTAAGAGTGTATAGAACCTTTTAGGGGTTCCAAATACGTAGCGCTGATGGAACCTTTTAAGGTTCTATATAGAACCTTTTCTTCTAAGAGTGTATATTTTTAACAAACTGCACTCGCAGAGACATGATAGCAGAGAGCGGATCGGAAAACGTATTGGACCCATTTGAATTCTGCAATGCATTTTAAAGGGTTGATGAACTGAGCTTTTGACATCTTAGAGGTCATCATATAAGAATATCCTGTAAATTTCAGAACTGAAAACGTTCTTGTTTGTCCAATAAAAGCTTTTATTGACGCCAGCCTCTGCAAACGACTTGTTTTTCAAAGTAGGGAACTATGACATCACCACCCCCGCAGAAGAAGATCAACGCCTACTTCAACACGGCCGGTTTAGCCCCGCCCACCGATTCACACATTACACGCATAGCTAAATAACATAGATGCCTACCTCTTGATGACAATACGGATCGAGCTACCGAGCAATACAAAATATTGTGGATATGCTTTCGTCTTATAAGTCGATCCGATTCAGGTTTGGCCTGATGAGCTTCAGCAGATAAAGTTTTGTTTTGTGTTTTATATTAATGTGGAGTTTGTGTTGGAGTGTGTGTTGTGCTTGAGACAGGAGTTTTTTTGGTGTGATCAGACTCAGGAGTGCGCATGCACGTCACATTTCACAGAAAATCCGACCCGGAGACTTCACATAGAAATAGGAAAACTGTCCTTCAGAGGTAATGGCAAAACCCGACAAGTGGATCATTGTAATGTGTGATTCACTACAGGCAATAAAAAAAGGATTCGTTTTAGAAGAAAAGTTACATATAGCACCTTTAAGTAAACGCATGTCGCAGAATATCTAATTATAACTTCTTTAATCAACTGGAGAATGCACATAAGAAGAATACACTGTGAATAAAATCACTAACCACACAAACCAAAGACGAGTACCAACGATGAAATGTACAGAGCAGATGATGGTCTCCTTGGTTACTGATTGTGTTCAGCTGTCTAACTAGGACAAAAACAAAACATAATCCGGACATAACTGCATCCAATTTTTTGGGAAACAGGCTCATTTTACATCTCCCTCCGAGTTAAACAGTTGGGTTTTACCGTTTTCGACTCCATTCAGCCGATTTTCTGCTATTTAGAAGAATATCAGTAACCAGACAGTTTCTGGTCCCATAGAGGGAATGTGTTGACATCACTTTCCCGCCGGAACAACCTGACTGAGTGGCAAAAGATCTGCTGCGTGACTGGATTTAATAAGGGAAACGGCGAAAATGTGACTAAAACGAACAATTTTATCAATTTAAACTAAATGTTGGACTCAATATAGTGTTCCTTACAACTTACTAAAGATCCAGTGATCCATGGATATTGACATGCAGCCAGGAATTGTGTTGCCTGACATTTATGTTTGCCTGATTTCGACACCGGGGAAATAAAAGCAATATAGACCTAAACATAAATAAATAACCCCAACTGAGCAAGCTCAAAGCAAGCCAAAAGCAAGGCGACAGTGGCAAGGAACCAAACTCCATCAGATTGGATGGAGAAAAAACCTTGGGAGAACCCAGGCTCAGTCGGGGGCCAGTTCTCCTCTGGCTTACATTCATATTGTTTAAATATAAATATTAAATATAAATATTGTTTATGAATCAAACGGCGCCATAACATATCGCAGGCGTTGAGTCGTCTCATCACAGGCGTTGAGTCGACTCATCACAGGCGTTGGGGCATCCGAAATCCCCCTGAGAGGCTGGACACAAAACTGGACCTGACGAACGCCATTTTTTCCCCGAGATAACAGCAGAAAGGCAGATGGGAAATAATTAGCATAGCTGATGTTCATAATAATTTCCGTTATAACTCACAAACTCTCCGTAACCAGAACTCTCCGCAACCCAACCATACGCGCCGACCCGTTTGTCTAAGAGGCTGTCGAGCCCCACTGGTGCGTTAAGCAGTTTCAGTGGCAAACGGTTCCGTATGGCATAACAGAGGACTAGAAGGTAAGCATTATGTGAATGCTTGACTAAAGAGATGCGTCTTTAATCTATAACTAAAGAGATGCGTCTTTAACACATTTTAGTGTTTAGCAATGTTGTTGATCTGTGTTGTGCTACTTACATGTTATCACTGTGAAGCTGCTTTGATACAATCTGTATTGTGAAAAGCGCTATATAAATAAATGTGACTTGACTTGACTTGACCTAAACATAAAGCAAATTTGCCTGTGAACGCTTTATATAAATACAAGGTAGGTCCAAATCCGGGTGATCACTTATATCAGTTTTATATGTAGCCTATATACTGTATATCATCATGTCGTCTAGCCATAAAACTTTGCAGAATATGCAATGAAAAATATTTAATTGAGTAACAATACAAAATATACTATGGTTTTACAGCTAAATTCAGGATATTGACACAAAATGATAACTGCAAATCCACCTTTCGCTGACCGGAGTCCAGTTGTTTCTGTGAATTGCAGCGATCCATTTGCTCCTTCTATGGCAGTCTGAAAAAATATACCTCCGATTTTTTTTGTGTCAAATCTAGTTGTACAGTCAATCGCAAAGCTCTTTCTCACTTTATATGTGTTGTGTTTGTCTGTCGTGGCATTCACGCTGAAAACAAATACAGCCGCTCAGCCTTTTTGCCACTCACTGTGAGTAACTGCAGGCCGACGCTGACGTCGCGCCCATTCCCTCTATTGACTTCCATAGTATATATTTTTACCTTATAATATATTAAAATAGATTTTCATTCAATTGTAAATGGCATGCAATTAGTGTCTGAAAACATTACAGTGCATTCCGTTCTTTTTCACATGGTGTTTACATGCTTCGAAAATAATTAGAGCCTTTTGCTCGCAAAAAAATTAATGGTCCTTGGTCAACTGCTCCGGCCCGCATGTTGTTATATGAAGTGAGAGTATGAACTGAAGTCAGAGACCCCCCTCCTCAGGGCACAGATGGCTGTTGAGTCAGGGACCGAGTTTTACGCCAAGGTCAAGGTCGCATATCTCAGGGGCAAATAAACAGGTTAATGTATCGCTGTGGGGCTTTCACCATTGTGAGTTTGGGAAAGAGAACTGGAAGGTCGAAAGGTTTTAGTGTGAAAAGGGGATTATTGAGCTGTTTTGCTTGCTGCATCCCAAGATGCTCTTTTCACTGACATTAAATCCATAATGAATTTGCATGATTTTTTTTTTTTTAACACGCTGTTCATTGTGCACCCTAATATCTCAGTTTTAATTGCACAGGAGTCCAGAGACTCCATCTCAAAAGGAACATCTGCACTTTTTTTTCAGCCTGCTCTTGTCATAGTTGCAGAAAGTTGCAGTCAAGTGAAAAGGGCAAAGGAATAAACTACAAGCAAGACTTTTCATTTAAATTCCAGTTCATTCCAGCATTAGAAAGACTGCTATTCCTTATTTTCCAGAACCCCAAATGAGCGACAGAGCCACTTGACATCATCTTCACAAGTTTTGTTTGTTTTATTTTGAGAAGATTCTTCCGTTCGTCAGCCATGTGATGACACATTACCCTTTTCAGAGCGCTTTAATTCTCTCGTAAGGATTACTGTTCTTTTCATCTGGTGTCATTTTGTTGCTCGGATCTCCCTAAATGCCAGATAACCTCTTTGATTGGGCTGTGTCTGATAATGCCAGATTTAACACAATCAGCCCATCATCTTCTATTGCTGGCATAATCACTGCATTTCATGCCCATCTTAAACCTCTTACACCCCAGAGGAGTGGGAGAGCAGAGCTGAGCACGGCGGAGATGCGCCGCACTTGTTTTCTGCGGGCAGAATGGATGACTGCTGTCTTCCACCGTCTCTGAGGGTTGTAAGGGAGAGGCCAGCTCGTTTTGGGCACGCTTCCTGAAAGAATGAGGTGCTATTGGCTCTGCTTGCAACCCTGCGGCTTAGTACAGGTTCTTGCAATCTATAGATAGTTAGACCGCATTAGGGTCATTGGCGTGATTGGTCATTTTTCATCTATATATATTAAAATATGATGAATAAAATAAGTGTATATATTAAAGTGCATTTAAAAACAATGGGTTTTTTATGAATTTTCGAATTAATTTTGATGTTTTTGGGACGCAGAGTAAAAAATGTGTGTGTATATGTATATCTGGCCTCATGGGATAGTAGTGCCTATCATTTGCACACTTCAGAATCTCTATGGTTGAAGTAGGTCATCCAGGTACTTTTTCCTCTCAAAAAGGGGATTTAAAAAAAAATCATTTGTTTCCTTGGTTGTCATGGTTTATTATAAGTATGTTTACATTTGTTGTCATAGTTACTCATTGATTGTTAAGAATGCAAGGCAGGGGTGGGCGATACTGCAAAATTAGGTATCGATACGATACCAAGTAAATACAAGGCCAGGATCGCTGATACCAATGCTTTTTAATTTTAAAAGCATTCCCTTGAACTTGCATGTACTTTCCTGTGAGCAGTGTCATGATTTATGAGGTGAATGCATATTCTAAATCTGAATACATTTTCATGAGCACTAAAATAGTTAGTGATTTGTGCTTTAAATTTACCTGTAATTAGTCATTTGGTTGCTGTATAAAACTGTTGTATAAAGCTTCCAGTGACAGGCTGTTGTACCCTTAAAGGTTAAGCTTTTGCAAAAAAAATTCTGACAGATTTAATAAAATTTGTTACACAACACAATCCACTTGACCTTTTACCAAACTAGCCCACTCTAAAAAATGCTGGGTTGTTTTAACCCAATTTTGGGTCAAATATGGACAAACTCAAACATTGGGTTAAAAATGTAATTTAAAAGTGGGTTAAAATAAATTGGGTTAAAATAATTTAACTCAATGGCTGGGTTTGTCCATATTTGACCCAAAATTGGGTTAAAACAACCCAGCATTTTTTTTGGAGTGGGCTAGTATTTATAGTAATTGCACTATTGTAATGTACTGTAAGATTTTTAAGCCTCTTCTGCATTTATTTGATCAAAAATACAGTAAAAATATTAGTATCTGTTTTCTGTGATAGTAAACTAATTTAGTCCTGTGATAAAATCAGAATTTTCAGCATCATAACTCCAGTCTTCAGTGTCACATGATCCTTCAGAAATCATTCTAATATGCTGATTTAATACCCAAGAAACATTTATTATTATCAATGTTAAATACATATTTCTATTTTTGTGGAAACCATAATACAAGATACATGGAGAATTATTTGATGAACAAAGTTAACAGCATTTATATGAAATAGATTTTCATTGACTGTCACTTTTGATCACTTTAATGAGTCGATCCTTGCTGAATAAAAATATTAATTTCAATAAAAAACTGACATCAACATTTTTGAACACTTTTAGTTTGTTTATAGTGAAATATCTCCCGATCGTTTCTCTGTCATCTAATAAGCATTTTTCAAGTTTTCATCTTGTATTCAGACGATTAGGAGAAATCGTTTTATCCTACACATCCGCTAACATTCGCTTATTGTTGCACTTAAATATATATTTTACGCACTAAATTTCGTGCTTAATCAAATTACTGCTAAACAAACACACATTTGGATTGTTATTTTTATGCGAGGGTCGATCCTTTTCAATACTACGCCAGTATCGAAAGTATCGATATTTCAGGATCGATCCGCACCCCTATTGCAAAGCGAGGAAACAAGTTTCAGTTCTCTGTCTGTTCTCGTTAGTATTTTAGTGATTTGGCCTGATTCTACTGTGTGTTTGTATTTCTCAACTCTCCATTCCTGCAACCGTTGAGGATCTTTGCAGACAAAACATTTTCTTTAAATATCTACTAATTTGACCCAACACATAAGATATTTGTTGCACTCTAAACAATGCTGGGTTGTTTAAACCCAAATTTGGGTCAAATGTGGGCAAACCCAAATTTTGGGTTAAAATGCAATAAAAAAAAATTACAGTTTAAAGTGAAAGTTTAGGTTGGTTTAAAATTTGAAATTACATTTTTTTTTAACCCAACATTGGGGTTGTCCATATTTTACCCAAATTTGGGTTCAAACTACCCAGCATTGTTTAGAGTGTATACATGAAAAAAAAAAATGCGTTGTAATTTAAATAATTCTGCAGCTTTTCTTGAAAACGGTATAGAAGTTTTTCAAAACCATGAAACCAAAGAACTTTTTTTCTCTTTTCTTTATCGTTGACCCAATATTAAGCTTGTTTTCAATACACGCACTTAAGTGATCATCTTTATTGTGGAAGGGATTTGTGGGAAGTGTTCAGGCAGTATAACTCCTCAAAGGTTGCAGTAACGCTATTGCCAGCAGCTGTGGTGGTAGTCATATTCTTTAATGGTCATTTGAATTCCCTCTGCAAGGATCATTGACTCTTTCTTTCCAATGAATTATTAATTCTCCCGTGGACAAGGATGGATGTAATTGTACTGCCTAATAGCGAGCAATAAAAATATAATTTGGAATTGAGCAGCCAGAGGAGTAATTGGCCTGTGATTGGTGCTTGTACTTGGTAATTAATATGAAGGGGATCTGGAACAGTTAAACAACATATGTTTATTTATTTCCTGCTTATCTTTTTTGGATTGTTTCTACATATTGGCATTTTTCCCTTCTTGGATTTGTTTTGACAGCCTTCACAGTTGCTCTGTTACAAGCTTTTGTGGCCGAGCAGCTTTCAGCGGTCCTCTTACTCATGTCTTAGTCATGCTGCTTTCCTCTCCCTCAGGGCATGTCCGGGTTTTTTTTGGATGTGCCATGTGCCAGTTTTGTGGGGAGGTCTGATTGAGGTGACCCATGTCTAATGATCTGTGACAGTTGCAGGTCTGAAGTTGAACCTAGAAACAGTGTGAAGTCGATTTTTTTGTGTGCCTGCAGAAAGTGAAGTGAAGGAGCCACTTTAGACACCTTCAGAGTTTATAGTTGCTGACACGTGGAGAGGAAACCAGATGAGAAGGGAATAAGCAGAGACGTGGAGATGATTTGATCTTTCTGCACTGACACCTTTTTGTGGGGATAGTTTTTGAATTCCACCACATTTGTGCAATTTTTTCCCCCCCCTTCAGCCAGGGACCTCAGCAAACTTCCAAGGGGTCCTTAAAGGGCCAGTTCACCCAAAAATGAAAATTTTATAATTACTCTCCCTCATGTTGTTCCAACCCTGTAAGACTTTCGTTCATCTTCGGAACACAAATTAAGATATTTTTGCTGAAATCTGAGAGCTGAATCACTCCTCCATAGGCTTCTATGTTATTGAAACTTGCTGGCCCAGAAAAGTTAGTCAAGACATTGTTAAAATAGTCCAAGTGACTACAGTGGCTCAACCTTAATTTTATCAAGCGACGAGAATACATTTTATGCACACACATGCACAAAAAACAAATAAATCTATTATTCAACTATCCTTCGTGGCGTCTGAGTGAGTTCACGTAGTGTACTACAGAACGTAGGCTCACTATTGGCCAGCATCACACTCATGACTAGCGTGAGCTGCGCCGTTACACTGTGTTAAATTTATGAAACTCAACAAATTATTTTTTCTTTAATTGCTAATGTGACCTTTTTACACCACAGACTGAACTCCAATTTAGCTTTGCTTGGTAATTGGTTGACCTAATTGTGTATTTAAATTTAACCATTTAACTTAACTCATTTGTGAGACCGTCTAACAGAAGGATGGCCAAAAGATGGCGAAAACTCTGAGTTTTCATATTTTATTACAATTTTCGATACTATAACGAATAAACTGAGATGTTGAAGGTGCCTGAATAAATTTGGGTTTGACTATATATATATATATGTGCTGTCAAAATGATTGCGTTAACGACACAGAGAAACAATATCTTTGTAATTACATTCACAATTTTTTTCCAGCTAATGAACAACATTGACAGCCAATCAGAATCCGTTCTGTATTAAGAGCTCAAGCTTTTAAAAAGGCTGAAGACAAAACTGCTGCGTGTGCATAGAATAAACCGAATAATATCGTCCGCTGATGTGCACACTATATAGTTATTGTTGTCTAAATCTAAACCTTCTAGATTTGGAAAAGTAATGTAAATTAAAAAAAAATCGTATAAAATCGCATTTATATATGTGTATATATTTAAAATGTTTAATCTGGTATAAATATTTTGCCTTTGAAAAGTCTTTGTCCCAGTATATCATGAAGGACTGAAGTCGGGCCAGTGGAAAGCTTTGGAGTCAAAAAGGTACATGTACAGCTTCGTGTGTCTTTGTGGAAAGAAATATTTTAAAATTCAGGATTTGTTCGCTTGGAAGAGCAGCAAATCCCTCAATCACAGAAACTCTTATTTCTATATAGTTATTGGCTTCATGAGGCTTAAGGAAACGTAGATAGATTAATCATTCCACATTTCCTTTTATACATTATATCTTCACATATTTTGGCTACAAGAGCACACAAAGACAAAGTCAATCAGAAAACAATTAATTAAAACTATTCCACACTGTTCATCCAAAATGTCTAATGATACAACGGACCAAATATTTATCAATTACTACAGAAGACACAGTGAGAAAACATAGAGTTTAAAATGGATTTAGCCATTAGTCTATTTGTTTTCCTCCATTTTTCAACACTAACACAGCAGGCAGCTCGAGAGAACAACTTCTGTCGTCGAACAGCATGAGATTGTGCGAATCCCCTTTGATTTGACCCAAATACACAATACTTTGTGCTTTACTTTTATACAGTTGCTTTCTTTCATTCTCTTGCAAACCTATTTAACATATCCACTTTCAATAATATGCACTAAAACATTACACTAAAATCATTTTCTTAATGAGTTTTTGCATCTCGTTTTTATTCAAAATACATCAACATCCTTAAAACAAGATCCATATGCATAAGATATTAAGCGAAATCAAGATAAATCTCGAATGAAGTTAACCACATTGTCAGGTTTTTCCCATGATTTAAGCATAATGGATGTGGAAACAAATAAACCTAATTCACTATTTATTTGACATCCAGTCAAGTTATCTTATTATTATAAGGTGATTTAGAAGACCAGACCATCCTTCTTTTGCCTTCTCGTTGTTCATCTAAAAGCACTCTTCATTTCTCTTAAATCTGACAGGAGACATGTTTTCCTTCACCTTGTCTGTGACACGGACTGCTGGAGGTGTGACTAAGACAAATAAGAGCAGATTACTAAGGATGCGTATTGCTTTCCCGAGGGCCGGGACCCCACTCTTCAGTGACTACTCCCTGAGTGCCCATGCAACCCATGACGCTCTAATTAGACGCAAATCAAATAGGTGTGGAATTAGAAGCGGGGAGTAGAACTAAGGGACAATAGACTCCAAACTCCATTAGTGGTCTAATGGAAACCATTCATCATTCTTTTATAACGCGACCTCTACCACAGACACATCTTTCTTCCATTTCCACTGTTCTGATCATAGAACTTGAATCAGTCAGCCTTCCATGGCTAAAAGCAATGGCTATCCCTAAATCTTTTATTCCCTTTGAAGACAAAAAATAGTGTGAGAGCGACCGGTAAAAAGAGGGATGGGAACACCTTCATCTTTCAGTGTCCTAATGAGTTTTGATTCTCTAGCCCTCATATTAAAGCATTTTGGTTTAGAAGTTTCGTAACATTTCAGAAGGGAAAAGTATTTGTATTTAAAGGACAGTTCACCTAAATAAAGAAAATGTTTTCTGCAGAACATAAAATACATAAAAGGGTTCCTTTTCTCTTTCCATGAAATTACAATAAATGAGTGTTTATGCAACTTATACAAATGGTAACAAAAAATAAATAATGTGTGTGCTATATGCTTTGTGTATTAAATGCGAGGCGAGACGCCCAACATTCAACCCGAAAATAGTCATATAACCGTTGCGATAACTCCAAAGCTATTCAGTTAAGATAAAAAAACTGCATAGTGCTGCTTTAAGAAATGAAAAGCTACACACGCATCAATAGGATTAGAAGAACTGTCTTTTGCCATACATATGCTAGAAAAATAATAATCACTGCAATAATGATCTGATCATAGACTCTCTATGAGTCTAGTTATCAAGTGTAGTTATCAAAGTTACACTATAATAATTGCAGCACACTTGTCAGTTTTCCACATCAGAAGAAAAAACTAAAATTTGTGAATAAAATGCAAGCTTTGGGAACTTGTTCCATATACCGCACCAGCATTTCTGATAATTTACACAAAACTTTCATGGCCCCCAGAATAGTTTGTTGTATTAATATCTGAACAGTCAATAAATGAAAAGAAAGAATAGAGCCTCTGGTTTTATTCCATCTTCATGCATTTTTTTTTAATCAACACTTGAATGTGGGTACTGGGCGTTTCATTAACAAAAAACTAAGAAAATCGAATTTTTGTTAAAGATTATAATGTGGAATGGATTCACAACGATGAGCAAAATAGCCAAAAGCTTGCACAGTCCTGTACTTCATGGTTTCACCATTTCATTCTGTCAGTTTTGATTTATATGCTGTTTGATGGTTGTGTTGGCCTTTCTCAATCTGTGTTCTTGTGAAACGTCATCTTTTGTGTCCCAAGTACTGTCCCAATAAACAAGTTTGCATTTTGGCAAGAACGGTTAATGTGTTCTTGGCATGCCCATTTTACCGTGGATGCATCAGTTGGTAACTTGTGTGAACTTGACGGCAGAAATATCCCAGCATTCAATTCGGCATTCGAGGAAGGAGAGGCAGGTCAATACAGTAGTTCATTTTTCTACAATTACGTACACTATTTCAACTGTAGATTTCAAATATTGGCATTTTTACGAAAATGTATGGCGAATCGAAAATGATCTCAGACGTTTTCGGAAGTGAGAATCTCCATAATTCTCGTTAAGTTTGGGCACTGCAGACGGTGTCTGTGCTGGGGGTATTATTGCGCAATACCAGCAAGAACACATCCGCTCAAACTGTCAGCAGCGTTTTGTGTGCTAGTCACCTTGTGAGTTCATTCTTCCAAGAACAACTAGCAAGTCCGTTCTTTGCATTCTTGGTTTTGAAAAACGGCCAATGCTTCGATCACTTGCTATCACGATGCTTTTTCACCTGTGTTTTGATCTGGAGATTCTGTACTCTTTCAGAAGATGTGTAATAGCGCCCCCTACCGCATTGGATTGCCGGAACATTCTGCCAATGGTGAGGAAAGGGTGCCGTAATGCACTAAAAGTGATATTAAAGGGTCATGAACTGGCTTTTTAAATTTTGTTATATTGTTGTCTGTGGTTAACTTATGACGTTCGCTTGGTTTTTGCTTTCAAAAACATCACAATGAATAAGTAATAGGCTATTTTCTACCCTAGTTTTGAGCCTAGCTCAGAAACTCACGGTTTTTATGGGCGTCTGACACTGAAGACTTGGAAGTAAACGCCCACTGCTGTGAGTGGATAACAGTTTTGCATATTATAATGAGTTTCAACTCACTCGTCAGTGCACTTGGGGGAAATTGTTTTGAAAACGTCCAATGTTGTAAAATGGCAACCGGAATGATTCGCCCAGATTTCCACCCGAATCATGCCTTTGGACGTTGTTCTCACAGTATTACTGTGCCGGGCTGGTCAGGGTCCTCAAACAAAACCGTGTTTTTATGGTAAAATCAACTTTTTTTTACAATTTTAGAGAAAGTTGTGATAATAGTGGCAGATATTTCTTTACGAATTGTGATGTAGGCTAAATCCAATTGAAATGGATTACAGTAAGAAATAATGTAGGTCTGGAATTGGTTCTATTCATCATTTGCTTGCAGCAGAGACTATTTATATAGAGACATGCCACTTCCTCAATCCTTAATTCAACTACACTAAAGATGGCGGTTGTATGCACATGTCCTTCCCCTCCCGCTGGAAAGCCAATCGTCTGCTTTTAACAGTCAAGCCGGGAAGCATTTAAGCCTATCGTCTGGTTCCATCGACGCATGCGCACAGTTGAGGTTTTGCGAAAGTGACAGAAATGGCAGCAGATTTGATATGTGTTAGTTGTGTAAATATCAGACATCCCAAGTCTCCTGGAAGTTCCGTGAGTCTCCTGCAGATTGATGGCGGTTCCCTGATCCCGCAAATTAGTTAAAATCTCCCGGTATCTGGTGCGAGCGAGCAGTAGCGCGCACGACAGAGAGCGAGAGAACCCTTGCGCATGCGCAGTAAAAGTATAACCTCTGGGGAAAAGACATTTGAAACCTTATTTTGGGGAAAAGTCAGCAATTTTTATCATACCTTATTAATGTTTCTATACAAGCAGTTTTTATGTCACGGTGACCAGTGACAGTGCAGTTCTGAGTCTCTGCCCATTCATTTAGATAGGAGCCTGGTCTTGTTAGTCTGAAATAGCTGGCCGGAGGCGTTACCAAGATGGCGGCCGAGTGGCAGGACTTGCCTAAAACATAGACGGTAAAAGAAATGGACAGAGCGATCTCATTGGAACTCCATTGAGACGCCATAACATAAGCTACAAGGTAATGGAGCATTTTATGCATTGTCGTGTTTCTTTAGAAATAAATAAAGGACAAATGGGGTCTTCAAACGCCTCAGATGTAAAGTTATTCGCATGCCAAAATGAATGGGAGTCAATGGGAATGCTAACGCAAGTAAAGTTCTGCTACAAGATGGCAGCTCCCGCGAGGCTTCAACTTCCGGTCGATGGATTACCTCCTTGGCCTAAAAGGACTTTGCTTGCAGTCAATTGTTAAAAAGAAAATTAAAAAGGGGTGGGGTTTAAGCAGATTAAATGATTGGAGGAGTCTGGTGTACCTCATGTCAATTTAAAAAAAATAAAAAATGAAATATGCATGGATGAATCGTTCACAATAAGACAATATGCATTTAGAAAATAAATCGGGGGAATTTTCATCTCATGCTGATTGATTTGATTGATAATTTCATCATTTAGTTTGACGCTGAAATTTTCATATAGGCTACCTTTCTTTTGTTTCCTTCTGTCCAGAATCTGAACGCCCGTTTTGAGAAGGCGAATGGAGACATCAACTGCAGCACGGCAGAAAGCTAAAGCGGAGTGACTTGTGTGACTATTAAATTTATCATCATCGGTTTACCCTCTTAATCTCACAATATGAGACGGTGAGCAGGGAAATGTCTCATCAATTACTTTGACGGACAACAGAGAACAAAATGTCAAACTAATGAACCCTGCCATCAAAGTGTAATCTCCACGAAAATTGATTAATCTGGCCTTTGCGGAGCAACCCTGCTCTCCTCTAGCCTAGATAACCGCCCTGCCCCGTCCCAAGACAGATGGCTATCATGTGGGACAAACCAGCAGGTATTCATCTCGCACTGGAACGCAGAAGAGAAAGACGGGGAGCCACTGGCTGTATTGATGCTGACATCACCTCACCACCTCAAATCATTCTCCAGTCTTCCTCTCCGGATCCCCCCCCTAGTTTCTGTCCATTAATAAATCCGTCCGTCTCCCTGTCCCTGCTATTTGAAGCCGAAGAGCCCCACACTTTCACATTCACAGACCGCTTGCAGCGTTGCATCTGTCTGCCGCGCGTGCCTGCGTTAACGCGTGTGTGCACACCACAGAAAGAAAAAGAGAGAGAGGAGAACGCGTGAGCGTGCCAGCGAGGAGAGGGAGAGAGAAAGGGAGAAGGGAAAAGCGAGCGATCGAGAGAAAAAGGGGCAAAGAGACACCGAGTGCATGAGAGCAAGACAAAGCAATGAAATTCATCGGAGCCGTTTACCTCCTGTTCCTCCTTCCTGCTTTAAGCTTCAACAGCAGGTAAGAGGAGATTTACATCTCCGGCGTTACCCTTCACACACTCGCACACACACCGGTCTGTCTGTCGCGGACACAATAGCTGATTATGTTCATCTTTGACAACCACGGTGATGTGTGCTGCCTCTGTCTGTGCTTAAAACCCTGCGAGGAGAGGTTGAGAAGATGCTCAACTTTTTCCTGCGTCTGCTCTGGGCTTGGCTTGTGCTGCAGACAAAACAGAGACATTGGCTTTTTGGCACACGGACCGAGGGAAATGTGGCTCGTGGATAATGGGAAGGAGCAAGTTTTGTGGCTGTCAGAGGTTTGGGATGCCTGTGCAATTGCTGAACGTGTGAGTGTGTGTGTGTGTTATGCAGTGAGGGGAAGAATCTGAGATGAGGAATAAAGAGAGAAGAAAGGCAAAGCCAGGAGGAGTCTTGCAGAGTCAGGGAGTTTTCAAGGATTGATCATTAATTTAACTACTGATAAAGCTGTGGCTCTTCCTCTCTGAACCCAGAGCACGGGGAAGGTCAGTGAGCATTCAGCCAACATTTGAACACCGACTTTGTCATCTGGGGGGTGTTCTTTATGCTCTTTTTGGGTGAATTAAACGGCGTATTAATATCTTATTTGTTCTGCAAATACTTCTGCCCTTTAGACTTGTCCAGGGAGTGGCCCTCGAGTACACATGCTTGCAATACACGCATTGAAAGAGTTAATGTTATTGTACACACATACTTTACCACTAGTATGTATCGAAATCACCATTTTACAATCATTTATTAAACAAAAACTGGCAGATCTGTTGGAATGGTATGGCCTTTTGGTGCCGGGATATTTTACAGTTCATAAATTTTGATAACTGATATAATATTAATATACCAAGCGACTTGAATAACTAGAGATAGATAGATAGATAGATAGATAGATAGATAGATAGATAGATAGATAGATAGATAGATAGATAGATAGATAGATAGATAGATAGATAGATAGATAAAATGCTGGGTTGTTTTAACCCAATTTTGGGTCAAATATAGACAAACCCAGCCATTGGGTTACATTTTTAAATTACATTTTTAACCCGATGTTTGAGTTTGTCCATATTTGACCAAAAATTGGGTTAAAACAACCTAGCATTTTTTAGATAGATAAAATTATAACCGTCTATTACAAGATGTAGCCTACTGTATATTACAGCCAGAAAACATTTTCATTACATTCATAATGAAAACAAAATGTTATAAATAATTGCTATATTTTAATTTTTTTGCATTGTCATATTTTTGGATTTTAATATTATAATATATCATATGTTGTAAGCCAACTTACATTTACTGTATTTTTATTGTAACAGTTTTTTCCCCCCTGTTAAAATTTGTGGCATTTCTTGTGTTTGCTTTAAATAAAATCCACTTCTCTGATCAAAGTTTATTACTCAGACTTAAACATTAGATACTTAAACCAAAGGCGTAGCCTGAATAAAGTATGTTAATGTGGTCGTTTTATAACGTGAAGAGAAATTAATCTCACTTGCTTTTTCTTAATGCGAGACATTTATCAAGGCCAGTGTCTGTGAGTCACATCTCCAGATTCTCATTTGGACAATGTCAAACACACATTTGATATTATCTTTTCAAATCCGGAAACGAATCTTTCTATACAAACCCAGATGCGACTGCATTGAACGTTACAATGATGTTTACTCTGCAGAGAAATCTTTTTGTACCAAAACATTTCGAATACATATTACATTTCCAGACTCTATTACTGAAGACACTTTTATCTGAAGCCACTTGCATTTTTTTGGCACAAGGTCACACTCTCAACTATTGAGATACAGTGCAGTGAAGCAGAAAAACAGCAACCTAATGACTCAAGTGTGTAAAAAATAACACTTGCCCTAATTTCCCTTGATTTCCCTCAGACTGAGCATCATTAACACTCCTGTGTGTTTCACTCATCAGTTGTCTTTGGTGATACTTGACTGCTATTCTTTTGGGGATTTTTTTTTTTAAACATTATATTCAGTTTTGTTGCCGTACTAACTAATCTAGCACACTATTTATAGCTTATGGGTACACTCTAAAAAATGCTGGGTTGTTTTAGCCATTGCTTTAAAAATGTCATTTAAAAATGTAACCCAATGGCTGGGTTTGTCCATATTTTACCCAAAATAGGGTTAAAACAACCCAGCATTTTTTAGAGTGTATAAATTGAAGATTAGCCTGTCCCTTTTGCCCAGTTTTACCTTTCAAAGATCAACTCGGAGAGAAATGGCCCATAAAATCACATATCAAGAATTAAAGAGTTGTGTTGTGCATAAAACATGTAGAAGAGACGGTTACCTAGAACTCCTAATATCTATCACTCCCACTTATTATACTCTAAAAAAAAATGCTGGGTTGTTTTATCCCAACTTTGGGTCAAGTATGGACAAACCTAAACGTTGGGTTAAAAATATAATTTAAAAATGTAACCCAATGGCTGGGTTTGTCCATATTTGACCCAAAGTTGGGTTAAAACAACCCAGCAATTTTGTATAGAAATCTTTGTTTTTAAATTTTAAGAGCGTAGAGCTACGTTTATTTTTATTTTTTATGTTTCCTTAAATTTTTAAACGACTCAGATACTTTGGTTATAAAATATGTTTGCCGGCTCTCATTTAGACATCCAGAATCCCTGCTCAGCAGTAAACCGCTTTCTCACAATTTACACCAACATTTCATCAATTCTGCTTACTGGTCTGCAAAGCTCAACACACAAGTGTATTGAACTACACATGTATAAATCAGCAAAGCTGTACTATTCAGCATTTTATACAGAGAGATGATTACATTATGCTGCATAAGCATTTGATGTTTGGGGAAACCTATTCCAAACAGAACTGTACTGAGCGATTTCATCAGAGCCGCTTAAGTAGCGCAAAAATGGCTTTTGATGAAATGAGGTGTTGCTTGTTTGAAGTAATTGAATTCTTCCGCCGCTACATGTGCGTGGCATGCCTGTGTACTTGGGTGATGAATAGGTCAGGCTATGGCTGATGAATGAATTGGGAACTTCATTTGAAAGGGTAACCATGACCTTGCCACACACTCGTAAAACATAGTAAATCTCGGACAGTAAAAGAAAATGACTATTCCTGCATGTATAAATTTTCACCCGCGTAGGTTTGCATAAGCATTGCTGTGTGCGCGTGTTACACTCCATACATCATTGCTTTGGTGATACATCACTGTATGTTTCAGAATTTTTTATGCATTCATACAAGGCCACACACTTCTCACTGAAATCTTGTACCTTGTGAATATTGTGTCAGGTCTGAGTCATTTAGATTCTTTTCACAAATAGCTCAATTCAGTTCTTTATTTTTAAAAGTACGTTTTATATACATACACTACCATTCAACTTATATTCAGCACAGTTATATATTGTGATTTTCACAAAAATATCAAGCAGCACAGCTGTTTTCAACACTGACAATAGGAAGTAAGAAATAGTACTTGAGCAGCAAATCAATGATTTCTGAAGGATCATGTGACACTGAAAACTGGAGTTATGATGCTAAAAAGTATTTCAAAATATATTGAATTATGAAATGTGATGTTACATTGTACTTGCTCCACTGTAAAAAATGAAACCGTAATTTTTACGGTAAAAAAAGGCAGCTGTGGTTGCCAGAACTTTACCGTTAAAAATACGGTAGGAACATTAATGGTTTTACAGACTTAACTTAAAATTTACAGTAATAAACCGTATTACATTTCTGATAAAATGTTCATTTTATAACCTTTTGATAAATTGATATCCGTTTTGTACCTTTATAATACACTGACAACCATCAGTCATCACAGCAGAGATGAGTCACATGATCAATCAAAGCTTATCACAAGTAGTCATCCATAATTAGTTTAATACTTATAAAGATGCTGCACAGTGTCATTCACACAAACATTAAACACCGTCATGGTAACACACATGAAAATTCAATAATCATTAATTTAACAACATTAAATGTAACATAAAACCCTAATCTACAAAACTGATTAGAAAAAAAAAAAATATGAGGAACCATAGTTATTTCACCAAAATACATATAATGTGAAGTGTCACATTGGGAATTGTGGGAATGTCAATTTACGGTTTCTCACTGTAAATTATACAATGAGTTAACTTTCAAAAACTGTAAATTTAACGGTATTTTACTGTAAAAATTATTTACCGTATACAATACAGAAAATTTCCAGTTTTGCTCTGTATAATTTTTACCATTTAAAATCAAGATTTTTTTTACAGTTACTTGTAATTATGCATAATTTACCCTTATACCCCAGTAAGTATGCAGTAACATGTAACTACGACACCTTAAAATACAGTGTTACCGTTTTAGATTGTAATATTTCACAATATTACTGCTTTTAGTGTATTTTTAATCAAATAAATGCTGCATTTGTGAGCATAAGAAACGTCTTTGAAAAACATTTTAAAAAACCTGTTTCAGTTTATGTTCACCTAAAAACACAGAAAATTCAGTTGTCATCATCCATTTTCAATCCAGTATGGATTTGTTGTATAGACGACAAAATCTCCTTTGAAGAATGTTTTTGTACGTTTAATGAAAGTCAGTGGGCCTCTATGACTTTATATATGAAAACTATAAGTCATTGAGATATTTTAAAATGTCTTTTGTGTTACACAAAATGAAAGGAATGAGGGCGAGTAGCCTAAGTGATGTCATAATTTACATTTTTAAAGGACCTACCCCTTTAACACTTTCTTTTATGCCTTTGCTTGAATGATCCATTCCAGAATATGACCGTAAAAAGATTTCGCATCTGCTCGGATAAGTTGTTAAACGTCTCTTTATCACATCCTCTATATTGTGGCTCTGGGTTTTGGTTTCCCGGCTCAAGTGGCTTAGTTCACTGTTACAACTGTCAGTGCTTTTCAGTTCCGCTCGCATGCCTGCAGAGTCTCCCTCAGGATCGCAGTCTCTCTCTCTGATGAATCCAACTTTGATGTAGGGAACCGTGGCAGCCTCTTCTGCCAAAACTTTGCCTCCAGTGAAGTGACTGAAATGTCAAAAAAAGCATTTTCCAAGGTATAAATGTAAGACGAAAGGTTGGGAACTCCCATTTTAAACCTCGGCCAAGACTGGCGGATGGGTCACGCAATTGCTCATGTGCTCTTTTTTTTCCTCGCCTGCATCTTTTGTTTTTATCAGGCAAAGCCTCAGAGGCAGCGGTGTCATGTCGGAAAATGACTGGGAAGACAAACTCATTGCGGTGTGGATCGATGTCATGGAGGCTGGTGGGAGGGGGTCATATGTCTCGTAGCCGTGCTCGATCATTACCCATAAATCTCGTGTTTTAATGGCTGGAACGTTCCAGCTTATATCCGTGCGCTGCGGATACTGGGACGCGATAAAATATTCCATTCTTGCTTTGTGTGAGTAATGACCTTGAATGATGCTTTATGGTTGCCACGGCAACCGTGATTGTTCCCTTGATAGGAGTCGCTCTCGTCTGCGAGTGTACTAGCAGGGTTTGCAGTCAACATGCTGATGAGTGACGGCCGCTTTTGTGCGGTTTGTTTACTTGTGAGAATGCTTTGTGCGTCATTCGCTTTTTTTTAACCCAACATTGGGTCAAATATGGACAAACCCAGCAATTGGGTTACTTTTTTTGGGGGGTTTGTCCATATTTGTCCCAAAGTTGGGTTAAAAGAACCTATTTCAGAGTGTTCCTTTGGCAAACTAAGACAATGTACTTTCTAATTCAGGTTAACCCAGTTGCATGCGATTGAAAGTTTTTGAGTGGTTTGAGAAGAAATGTTTCTTTTGCTCCCTTATCTTCCTCGGCAGCATCATGGGGGTTAAACCTCTGAAATCTGAAAATGCTCTCAAAATATCCATCCTGACGCAATCGCTTGAATCTGACAGCCTCTCCCTGTATGTCACTGATAGATTGGAAAGAGTAAGAGACTGCCGTGGCTAGGTTATGTCTTGCGCTCTGAGTGGAGAAGAGCTTGTGCCAGACTGGAGAATAGAACAGATTTGTTGGCAGATCCAGATGTGCCCATGCGTGACCGCGCCCAGAGTGCTTGGCATCGTGAGTAGTAAATGGAAGAGGTCCAACATTATTCTGTGCTCACCTGCGTGATGCATGGCAGCCACCTTACAGACCTCTTTCTCTCCTCAGGTCACATCTGTTATGTGCACTGGGAGATTTCTATTAGAAATTGTGATTACATTTTAGCATTATGATTTGAAATGTCTTTAATACATGTTTTACCCAGTTGACGGCGCATGATTTATGTATTTGAAAGGAATATCCAGTGCAAGTTAAGCGCAGTCAACAATTTTGCAATGTTAATTACCATAAAAATGAATTTCCTGTCTTCATTATTTACTTATTTATTTAAAAATCTGGGTTTCAGTGGGACACTTAAAATGGAAGTGAATGGGGCCAATTTGTAAACGTTTTAATTGTATAACCACTAGACGTACACATATTGTGTAGATTCACAGACAGCTTGAGCCAGTAGACTAAAATACATATTTGAGTTGTTCTAATTGATGGCAGCTTGCACTAACATAACTTAAAATGCCAATGTTTTGTCTCAAGATGCAACCTGTAAGTTTTTTGTTTTTCCTAAGGCACATTTATAAAAGCTAATTGAACTAAGGCCTAATCCTGTCTTAAGCCTTGTCCGTGAAACCAAACCTCATTTTAGTATGAAATATATTTGCTAAATAACCTTCTGTTTAAACTTGTATCCAAAATTTCCAACTTCGTCATCATGACAACGTAATTTTTTAAGCACTAAAGCAACTGTAAAAAAATAGACTCGAAAAATTAAAGGAATCATTCACCCAAAAATGAAAATTTGCTGTTAATTTTTTCACACTCAGGCCATCCAAGAAACTGTGGCCAGATTCATCAATATTATAAGAAAGAAGTTAAGAATTTATCTTAAAGGGGTAGTTCACTTTAAAAAGAAATTTTGCTGATAATTTACTCACCCCCATGCCATCCAAGATGTCCATGTCTTTCGTTCTTCGGTCGAAAAGAAATTAAGGTTTTTGATGAAAACATTCCAGGATTTTTCTCCATATAATGGACTTCATCAGTTCAAGGTCCAAAAGACAGTTTCAGTACAAACTTCAAACTGTTCAAAGGGCTTTAAACGATTCCAGACGGTGAATAAGGGTCTTATCAAGCAAAACGATCGCTCATTTAACAAAGTTTAAGTTTTATAAGCTCAAATGCTCGCCTTGCCCTGTTCTCTATTTTCAATTTTTGGTTGAATTATCCCTTTGATGTTAGTTTTATAAAATAATAATATTTTTAAAATCCTTTAAAATACTTTAAAATCCTCCAAAAGTGGCCATAACCTTGCCAAATCCTGTTGATGGAGCTTCACTTGAATCTGTAATATTGCTTTAATGTGTGAAAAAACAAAAGGCATTACTGTTTAGCTTGACCTACATAGTATGCATTAATAAGGAATATAACATTTTTTAGCACTTGCTTGCTGCGGTAAGATCAACCATATTCTTTATGCAAGTGTGATGTTTGAAGTGGGACGGTGGCTTTGATGAGATAAGCCAATCAGAAAGCGAGATTCTCCTGAGATGTTCTGAATGCACAGACAATGTCATAAGTGTGAGGATATGCATGCAGATGGGGGTAGATTGGAGGTTAGTGGAGAGAGGTGTTGTCCTGAGGTCTTGTCTTGACAGAGAGTGAAAATTGAAATTCGAGAGGCATACCGTAATCGGAACGCCATGGCAACCGAGCAGGCTGTCAAACAGTCACAAAGTAAATTAGCAATAAACCGAACATTGCTCTGCCACGATAAATGTAAAACTAATTAAAGCACCTGCATTTCATTAAAAAAAAAAGTAGGCTATGCAAAACATCCAAACATATTATTGTATTGGTTGAATGTTGTTTGTCCAAAGCATAATGTAAACATGTTCCATGTGCATTTAACCCAGAAACTATGTAAACATTGCTATGGTGGAACAAATTAACATTGAAACAAAGACAAAAAAGACATTGTTTTATACAGTGTTTGGAACAGTCACACATAATGTAATTTGTTGGATGTTAAATTCATGTTGTGTTCTAAATGGCTTCTGTTTTATAGCATTTGTGCCAACTTGCCATCAAAAAAACAATACCAGACAGACAGTATGTGTGTTAAAACATAAGTGTATTCTCTTTTAACACATAAATAGTTTGTGATCTCGAGATGGGTTTTTTTAAAAATGGCATTTGCTAATTTCCAAGTCAAATCGGAATGTCAACGGTTTATTAATATTATGATTCGAAACTAAACGCAAAGAATTTACAATACGTTTAACAGCATATTTAATGGGGTTCTGGTTGACATCGTTTCTTTCTGATGAACTCAAATGCTCCAGTGAGCTAGTGACATTTTTTATTTGATAACATCAGCTTTATATCTTGAACTTTAAAGGTTTGTTGGATTTGAAGTAAGTACCATTTTGCTGTGAGTGCAAAGGTTCCTGGGTTCAAATTTTGTGTGATCTATAACACATTTTTATCAGTAACATTACAGTACTGTATGTCGGTAGATATGTATCCACATAGGGAGTGGTGCTGGTCTGAGAGAACATATAGCAACCTCAGTGAACACACAGCAACACATGACTCACTGGAGGAGTTTATTGCTATCTTTGGTCAAAGGAAAGGCTTTCATAAAGTAGTGCGGACAAAATCAAATACAAACTTTGCCTTCTCATTTTTTGAAGTCCAACATTGGTTAGCAGGCTATACAAACAGAAATGCAGATGAGGTCAGATTGATCAGCAAACAAACAGAAGCTCAAACGTGCTGCGTAACAGAAGAATGAACCTCATTGGTTCTCACCAGGCTTGCTGAAATAGTCGTGGCACTGCCCCCACCGTCATTTTGATAGTGATACAAATAATTTAGTTAGAGTACAGACAGTTCAATAGTAAAAGACAGTAGTGGTGCGTTCACACTGGACGCGAATAGCGCATCAGGCGCGAGTGATTTCAATATTAAGTCAATGCAAACACGGGTTATGCGTGTAAAAAATTCCTTTGGCGCAAATGAGGTGTAGAGCGCGACTCGGTAGATGCGAATACGCCTCATTTGTGCGTCAAGTTCGCACGAATGGCGTGAATTCAGCGGCTGGCGCGTTAAGCACGTTACTCGCGAATGATTTAATTAGTGATATTTCTGCATTCATGCATTTGACGTGAATTCGTGCCTGCCGCCAGAGTTGAAAAATCTGAACTTTGGCATCAATTCGCGCTGTGTTAACCAACCGTCATCCAGGCGCAGCTCCTGGAGCGAGCAAATGGTGAAACTCGCCAAACGGTTCATCTCCGAAGGGTCCGGTGGACATAAATACGGTGACGATGAGCAAATACAGAGCCGTGACTCCCTCGATGAATGCTCGATCAACATAAAAAAAGATGGCCGCCAACGGATTTCGATTCTGTCGCACTTTTGTTTTTACATGCGTCAATTTCGCTCTTGACTCGCAAATGGATTCAAAGTGTTCAAGCGTATTATTAAACGCGGTAGGCGCGAATTTGATGCTATTCGATTCTGGTGTGAATGCGCAGTAAAAGTGCCTATTTGCCAATATTTTATACTGTTTTGTTGTTGTATTTTTCATTTAGGATAACAATGAACCCAGCATTCGAATTGCCGCCCCCAAATTGTAATTCTATTTAAAAGCTAGGTGTTGGAAAACAAGGAAACCGGTATTACCGTTGTTGTCGCACGTCGATTTAACCAATGGGAAAATGTCCTCGCCTTCGCATCCCTAGTTCTCGTCCGATAAGCGAAAATGCTTGAGTTTCCGTTTAGCACAACTGATGTGTGACTTGTTGAATGTGTGACTTGGTGAATATGTGAATAAACCCCTAAATTCAGAAAGCTCTGATTTAATCAAAAATACCTTGTATTTATTTCTTGGTCAACTTCTTTGTGTGCCACTATGAAAGGACATGAATGAATATGCAAAACCTCTTAGCGGAATTAATGCAGAAATCATAAAGCCATGTCTTATAAACACTCTAATAGGATTGTAAGGGACATAGAAGCAAGCAGCGGGAACTGTTTCCGAGGAGGAGGGAGAGCATGGCCACAGGAGATTTGTCAAACAAAGAGATTGGATGAACGGGCCTTTCCCAGTGGTAGAAGTTTTAAACCACATCAGTTGGGCTTCATATGATAGAGTGGGTGAGAGAGGCTGACGGTTGAGCTGTTTAAATAGAGGGACAGGGAGCGGCACACTGTGCTTTAGCTTCAAATCAATGCCCACAGGAAGTGAGTGATGTGAAGTATTGCATTGGGTGTTCTTGCGTTTGTTACGCAGACATTCAGGCATGTCTGGTTCTTGTCGCCATAGGAGTAAATTGAACTGTCAAAAACATACAGTTTAAGACAGCTCACAAACCCTCTAACTTGCCCGGAAAAGAACCCAGAACCTGTTATTCAGAAGCGGTTCCATTTTGTAAAATACCAGAACCGAAAGACGTCCTTTTGGATCACACACTTGCAGGCTTCTGCCGATGTGGGTGGAATACTCAATCAATCACAATTGAATCTACAGCGCGAATAAGACCAGTGTAGTCCAGTTACAGAATTAATGACTCTTATGAAACAACATTACCATTTTAGTCTGATTCCCACACAAATAATGGACAGCTTGTTAGTGATTCCAAAACAGTGTCGCTGTATTCAAAATTGCAAACTCTCTTGAGTAGGTGCTTATTTTAAATAATTCGCCGTTAATGTGTTTATGAATGTGATCAGGACATACTTTTTTTGTATTGATTTTGGATGCAGCCTGAAGCAGTGACTCCTAAACAAATGGGAGTCAACAAATGTTTGTGGGTGAATCAAAAACATACAGCGTGACCAGTTTAGATTAAACCACGAATGAATTGGCTTGTTTTAGTTTTTCATTTGAGTCAACATACACAACTAATAAGTGTTTTTACACATTTTAAAGGGACACTTCAGGATTTAGCATTAAGCTTTGTATTAGTAGAAAACCTGTAGTATTTTCGAATTACTATGCTTTCCACCCTCATATCCCCCTGAGACGAGAGATTTAGGTATTTTTCTTGTCTGGAAAAAATCCTCCGATGACGCAAAAATCGTCATTTTGCATCATCGGAGGATTTTTTGACCAGAGCCTAAAGACTACAGTCAGTAGTAGGGTCTGTCCCGCATGTTCTCACTCATAGAATGAACACATAGTGTCGGCCATCTTTTTTTGGAAGCTAAGCTAGCAGGCTCTTGTTCTGTGGAGAAAGCTGAGTAGTAGGGGTTACCATCCTCTTTTTTCCCGGACATGTCCGGCCGTCGATGTCCGGGATTCTGCTTTTGCTTTCTGCAGTCGCCATTCACTGTTTCCATGCACAGCTTTTATTTCAATCTAACTGAATTCATTCTGATTGGTGAATCTGAATGTAGTGTTTACATGAACGCTAAACAAGTGATCAGTTGATGTGCGTTTTAACATCGCTAAGAAAATTCCCGCTCCTCCGTGAGAGATACGAGACCGGAGCGTCTCACAGGTGTCGCTCATTAGTAATCACGTCGTTCTCCTGCGGCCCTCACTCATCCCACTCGCCACAGTAAACATGATGAATGGCGACTGTTGAACGCAAAAGCCAAATCGCGGACATTTAGGGCGATCTAGAAACAAATTTTTGGGGCAGACTCACTAGCAGCCTAGACTTGCTGTTTAACGACTGCGCGCTGTTACCGGTAGGCGTGGCCTCCTAGGGCAGTGAAGCAAGTGCATTCTGGGAGTTGTTGTCTTTCATCCACATAAGCCAAAAATACATTTTCTGGCTTTTCTCAATCTAGAAAGCTCCAAATTCAAAAACAATTTCACATTTTTTCTACATAAATGACCCATTTTAAATACACATTCATCTTTCCACAGGTGAATTATCAATTTAATTAGTGTTATTAATAGTAAATTAGTAAAATATGTGAGCAAGCTTTTTATTTAGAATTGTCATTTAAAACATGAAGCCAGTTGTTGGATAGGTTAGGTTTATGCAGCCTCTGAAATGACTGCAAAGTTACTAAGTCTATAATCACACAAAAATGGTTTAAATATATTAATTACTGATATTTTTCATAATTTGAATTTGATGCTGCAATTCATTTCCAAATAAGTATTCATTAAAACGAACTAAATTCAGAACCAGAACTGTTTTTAACATTTTCTAGTACCAAACACACCCGTTTCTAATCAAACCAGAGTGGAAGACTGTTTATTTGTAAACGGGAAGCCTTTTCAGGTTAAATGAATATAGATTCCCCACCAAAAATTGTTTCCCAGCTGACATTTCGAATTGAGATAAGAATGAAAGCACCAAGGACTTGATGGTTACTGGGTAGTTAAGGCAGAGATTTTGCAAGCCAGATGTTTTGGTGAACAGCATGATTGTCAATTTCCATAAACTAAGCATTCATCTGATCACATAAAAGGCACACAGCAAAGCTTGGCCTTGGTTCAGGCTTATGCTTTTTCTTTTAATAAGAGCGTTCTTAGAGATGGAAGCATTGGTGAGGCAATTCATTCTTCCTGTCTTCTTTTCTCATCCTCTCAGGGTCAACTTCTCAAGCCGTTCCTTGTTGTTTTTGTTCTCTATTTTTTTTTCTCTCCAGTAACTTCTGGATACTGAGATGATTTACATTTTATATGAACTCAAAGTTCATGGACACAGATCCAGAGGCAGGTTATTCTGAGCTATCACAGAATAAACCTGGGACAGAATGCACTTTGTTTGTCCTGTTTTCCTGGATTAGGTGTGCTTCACTTGTATGCCACATTTATACACGTTTCTTAGAAATTTGTCTTTTTTTAAAGGATTTGAGACACACTGCCAACACACATTTGTGTCCAAACACCACGCAAAAGTGAATTTTGCATAATAGGTTCCCTTTAAATAATTGACTTAATTGCTAATGATTCCAGAAGAACATTATTTTACAATAATTGAAACAATACAGCATTAAAACATTATATAGATTCATGAAAGGTCTTACATTTAATATTGCACACATTACGCTTATGCAACAAGAACAGTCCTCTTGTTTAAAATTCTCCACATAACATAAATTATTGATTGTAAGGATCAATAAGGGTTGGGATAGACTGTATTTGAGACAAATGGACACACAATTGTGTTTGTAGGGTAGAAAAATGCATGTTTACAAGTTAAAAAAGAAAACTTAACTATTACATATTCACAGATGTTTCCCTACTTGTAAAAACATCAGATATTTTATATATACACACACATACACATACACATACACACGCACACAAATATTAAATATTAAATAGCATTATTTAGGCTAATAATAATAATAAAACATTATTCAGGCCATTTCATCCAAAATAAAAATAAACCTTGACTCAGAGCATTCTGGAAAGAAAAAAAAAACAACCTTTTCACACAAACCTTTCTTTTTCCTCAGTGTAGTTGCCGTTTGGTCCCAGAACTCGAGAATCAGTGCTGTGAATCTAAAGTGACATTTGTCAGAAAATAAAACTTTTCTGATAAAGCACGCAGTATTCCCTTCCTTGTTCAGTCTTATCCTGAGCTTTGATTAAAGTCCTGATTGTAAAGTCACATCTCTCGGCAGGACCCTGCGGATCTGTCTGTCTTTTTTTTTAACTTTCTGCATGCTGAAGAGGAAAAGGAAAGTAACCTTGACACCCCCTCGAGAGAAAAATGGCTGCCTGTCAGTCAAACTTGAATCTCCCAGCAGCTTTGCGATCTGAGGTGTGTCAGGACAAGGCCAGAGGGGAAACGTGTGTGCGTGTTTGTGTGTGTGTTTATGTATGTGCATGTATTGTCATTTGGGGATCTAGGGTGGATGAGAGTCCAAAAACGTCCGGTCGTTTGTGAGTTTTATTCCGCAATCAATCTTGTCACCAAGGTTGATCAGAGTCCAGGGAGCGGATGAGGCTTTTCTCTCTCCCCAGTATCGAGGGTAACACCACTGCAATGCAATGACATGAGCGGTTTGCAAGGATGCCACACGGTTTTACTTGAAAAGGACAAAGGGGACATTCAGAATGATCGACTAACTGACGCTGAAAGAACCCTCTGAATTATTTAAGCCGGAAACTCTTTAGCCCCTTTTCAAACGACGTCCTCTAGCATCTGCAAAGTTGCGTGCATTTATTTGTAGCACGTTAAGATGTTCGAGAGCATTAGCTGATTGAGAAGTCAAAGATATATGGACTAGATGTTTCCAATGTTTTCCACAGGCTCTCGGGGTAAATGACTCTGAAACAAACGATTGTCTTTTCGATGTCAAACATTGTGCTTTTGAATCTATCTTAATGCATGTTAATTCTCCGCTCGCATTAGTTCCAGCATTAGGGTGATCAAACGGAGAGTGAAATAAGAGCTTTCCGAATCTTCACACCCCTGAGCTGTTTTTCTAAGAAGACAGCAGAAATTAGTTTCCCGGCTCTCGAGTCGAGTCCTCTCTCAGGATCGGTCTCGTAGGGTGTGGTGTAATGGCTTGGCTCTGATGCCTCTATTTATGTTACCAATTTTTAGTGGAGGAGCCTGAATAATTTAAGAGGGAAAAGATGGTAGAAGCAACAACAAACTATATCCGGGTGTTTGTCGAGCAGCCGTCTCACCATGAAAGCTTCTTATAAATCACGATTGTATCTCTGTCCCCGCCTCCTCGTGCCTTTGTCTTGTCTCTCTCCCTTAATAGCCTGTAATTGGTCCCCCATGGAACCGAAAAGAAAGAGCAGAGATGCGTAACTCACTAGTGATTACTCAGATTAAAGTGTGCAAGGAAAGACTTGGTCAGGCATGTCCAAAAGCTAACTTCGTGAATAATACATGCTACAAAACTATGGCTCTGATCATGAAAGGAGGATGGCCCAGGGCCGGAGGGATTCTGCATTTGTGTTGAATGATCGATGGGCCCGTAACCGCAATCTCTTGGGTTTTGGTAAGAAACTTCAAAGCGGAGCGGTTAGGGCTGTTATTTTAAAGCGTTCATTTAATAAAAAACTTAAATTAAGTGAATTAAATTAAGTGTGACCCCTGATTGTACACACTAAAAAATAATCCTGTTAAAAAAACGGTAAACTACTGGCAGCTGTGGTCAAACCGTAAAAATACGGTGTGTTACTGTTTTTGAAATTAACAACTAAACACCATATTGTCAGTCACAGTATACAACTTTATGCTCAGCTATATGCTCTAACACAAAAACAGTAACACAACGTATAGTAACAGTATGATGCTGGCAACCACAGCTGCCAGTAGTTTACCGTTTTTTTTTTTTTTACAGTGTATGTTATTTTCATATTTTTCATTGCAATGCAAATTAATTTAAAGTGAACCATACAGAATCATTGATGCCTCGTTTCCACCAAAAAAGGAACTGGTTCAAAGTTGCGAACCTTCTCAGAACCTGTTTGGTTTTCCACTGACTAGAGAACCCAGTTAACGACATCGTTACGTCACTGTGTACGTCGCCATACGCCTTAGCTTTCCCAACCCGATCTCACAGGAATTCATATGAATTTTACGAGGTGGCTAATTCGTAACAATTCGTACGACCTCACTCGAATGAATCAGTATGATTTTTGCTAAATCGTACATATTTTAAGAATTTGAATTTGTACGAATGACCTACCCTAAACCTACCCATCACGTGGGTTTGGACAAATCGTACGAGTGAGGTCGTATGAATTAGTACAAATTAGGCACATTTTAATAACTCGTACGAATTGGTCGTGAGGTAGCGTAAGCTTTCCCATTCCCGTCGTGCTGTTGGTCACAATAACCCCGCCCCCGACATATAATAGTTGGTGCCTCTTTGGAACCAATTTTCCTGTCTGGGAACCGGTTCTTTGGCTGTCAACACAAAGAACTGGTTCGCAAGTAGGCATCGGGTCCGAACCGGATAACAAGGGGTTACATAATGCAGTACCAGGTCTAAACTATTTTTTAGTACTTGTAAGGAATATTTATTTTACATAAATGCAATTAAAAATTGGCTTTGACTTTGGATTAAGTAATTACAAACTTACAGCAAACTAAAGTATTACTTCAAATTCTTCACAGTTAGTTGTAAACGGAATGCGTTTGATTCACTAAAACGATCCGGCTAAAAAGAGAGTTGGACTTTTGCAGTATGTTTTTGATTCGCTAAAAAAACTTTCTCATAAGATTCATTTGTTAGGGAACTGGAATGCTTTGGTTTTGCGATACGTTTTATGATTCGCTTAAAATAACCTGCTTATTAAAGTAATTCTGTCAGGAATCAGAGTTCATTTGTTTCAATGTATTGTTTGATTCACTCAAAAGAACCAGCTCATTAGAATCATTCCTTCACATGTTTTGCTGTATATGCTTGATTCACTAAAGATAACCAGCTCATTATGGTAATTTCTTCAGGAATTGGACTTCAATTGTTTTACTGTGTTGGTGATTCAGTTAAAAGGACCCGGCATGGTGTAATTCGTTCAGGAATTGGGTTTCACTCGTTTTGCTGTATGATTCACTAAAAAGAACCAGCTCATTAGGGTGATTCCTTCAGGAATCAGACTTCACTTGTTTTAAAATGGTTTGATTCAGTTAAAAGAACCAGCTCAATAATCCAATTAATTCAGGAATTGGAGTTCCCTTGTTTTATTGTATGTTTGTGATTCACGCAAAGGAACAACTCATTAGACTCATGTGTTCAGGAATCGGATTTCACTCGTTTTGCTGTATGTGTTTAATTCTCTAAAAAGAACCAGCTCATTAGGATAACTCCTTCAGGAATATGACTTTACTTGTTTTAAAATGGTTTGGTGATTCAGTTAAAAGAGCCATCTCAATAATCCAATCAATTCAGGAATTGGAGTTCACTTGTTTTATTGTATTTTTGTGATTCACGCAAAGGAACAACTCATTAGACTCATTTGTTCAGGAATCGGATTTCAATCGTTTTGCTGTATGTGTTTGATTCACTAAAAAGAACCAGCTCATTAGGATAACTCCTTCAGGAATATGACTTCACTTGTTTTAAAATGGTTTGGTGATTCAGTTAAAAGAACCATCTCAATAATCCAATTAATTCAGGAATTGGAGTTCACTTGTTTGTGATTCACACAAAGGAACAACTCATTAGACTCATTTGTTCAGGAATGGTTTTGACTCGTTTCGCTGTATGTGTTTGATTCACTAAAAAGAACCAGCTCATTAGGATAACTCCTTCAGGAATATGACTTCACTTGTTTTAAAATGGTTTGGTGATTCAGTTAAAAGAATCATCTCAATAATCCAATCAATTCAGGAATTGGAGTTCACTTGTGTTATTGTATGTTTGTGATTCACACAAAAGAACAAATCATTAGACTCATTTGTTTAGGAATCGGATTTCACTTGTTTTGCTGTTTGTGTTTGATTCACTAAAAAGAACCAGCTCATTAGGGTAACTCCTTCAAGAATAGGACTTGGTTTTTTGAAAAACATATTGCGAAGTCCAATCATTCTGGAATGGCACTACAATGTTTGCGCTGTGAATTTAGTGGTGTCGCGGTGCCATTAAGTGTTGCAGGAAATGCTGACAGTGTGTTTTTGTACAGTGTTCAGTCCACATCGGAAGAAGATAATACTGTATGTTGACTTCAAAATCCACTTCCTGTCAATTAATTTGAATTATCCCCAGCAAATGTTGATTAATCATGTAAATAAATCCAAACTTTAGATCACATAGATCCACGAAGCTGTTGAGTAGAACCTGGCACAGAGGCCTTTCCCTTTTCAAGATGCGACAGAAAATTGATTTTGATGTCATGCGTTGTATAACAGCCAGAGTAGCACCCTTACGTGGCTATCTTTTGTTCTCAGGCTCACGTTAACCCCCACTGCTTCAACCTTTAAATCTGTCTCTTTTCTCCGCCTTATTTCATTTCCAAAATGTCATATTTGCTCCTTTGGCTCTCTCCCTACATAAATCTGAATCCCTTATCAGGATACCCGCTACACCCCGGACGACACGGGGATGGATCCCGTTATTTTTATCTAATCTCCCTCACCAAGCATATTCTGTGTCTGCCTCCATCTCCTGTGACAGGAAAGCTGCTTGCATTAGTGCAGTATCTATCCAGTGCGGTGCAATGTTTTGCCCTGACACCTCTCTCTGATAAGCACCCTCCCCCCCAACCCCCCGCGTGTGCGTCAGTGAAGAGCGAGTATTTTGCCACCGATGTCTCAAGCAAAGACTGATAAAATACCCGGCCAATAACGCTGCGGGGGAACATTATCTGTTGGGCCGATATTTCATTTCTCTTGGTTTGTTTTTCCTTTTTTAGGGTGGACTCGCAAGGTCTATTTCCGCCACACCAGGCTCTGTGCTGCAGAGCGAATTCCTTTGTTGATTCTCTGCAAATAAAATGCTGGATCGAGCGACAAAATGGCACTGAGCAGAGCAGCAAATCTAAGCAGTTGTTTATGGGATTGTAAGCACACGCTCAGCGTGAGAGCCGCGCTCGGCTGGTGTTAAGTGTTGAGATATGAGCTGGAATGTTAAATCAAATGCCTCATTTGGTTCCAAACTTTTCTGAGAAATGATGTTTTTGCGGTTCTGCTCAATGGGAGTTTTGCTGTGAAGAGTGGCTCTTTGAATGCGTGTTATTGGCAGAGGCCTGATGTGCCACCAACTAATTTCTGTATTGTGTGTTGAATTTAAACAGTGAAATATAACAGGGCTTGGTAATGGAAAAGCTCTCAGGTGTGTCTGGCTTTAGCAATGTCTTTATCATTGGATTTGGCAATACCGCAGTATGTATGTTGTGTTGCATATGTCTAGCCTTGTTTGTGCCACATGTTTTCCACAGTTGTGCCAAACAAGCATTTGGACACTTCTATTCGATTCTATTCTATAATTAAAAAACTGATTAGCCTTTCTTTATTTTGATCTTGAGTAGTTCACTAAAAAAAAAAAAACTTTTGCTGATAATTTACTCTCCCCTGTGTCATCCAAGATGTCCATGTCTTTCTTTCTTCAGTTGAAAAGAAATTAAGGTTTTGATGAAAACATTCCAGGATTTTTCTCCATATAATGGACTTCATTGGGAACCAAACGATTCAAGGTCCAAATGAGAGTTTCAGTGCAGCTTCAAAGGGCTTTAAACGACACCAGACGATGAATAAGGGTCTTATCTAGGACCCTTCGAGTCAAGATTTGTTCATTTTGATGAACGAGTTCGAACAGGAGAGTCACAAACGCTCATCACAGAACAGAGCAAGGCGAGCATTTGAGCTTATAAAACTTCAACTTTTTTTATTTATTTTTGAAATGGCCGATCGTTTCACTTGATGAGACCCTTATTTATCGACTGGTGTCGTTTAAAGCCCTTTAAAGCTGCACTGAAACTCTCATTTGGACCTTGAAACGTTTGGTTCCCAATGAAGTCCATTATATGGGGAAAATCCTGGAATGTTCTCATCAAAAGCCTTAATTTCTTTTCGACTAAAGAAAGAAAGACATGGACATCTTGGATGACATGGGGGTGAGGAAATTATCAGGAAAAGTTTTTTTGAAAGTGACATTTTTGACTATCCTCCCAAAAAATATGTCTGTCTACCGTAGCATATATTTTGTGATTAAAGATAGCTTGGTCAAGTTACTTGGTTACTATTTTTTTCATGTATTTTTATAAATGCCTTTTGGTTTTATTTGATTAAAGGAGAACTCCGTTCAATTTTAATATTGAGCTAAGTGGTAGGTTTGAGATGATATTCACTAATGATCGCGTGCGTGAACTCGACAATCGACTACTGTGGGCTTCGACTGAAAACAAGAAGTAAATAGAGGTATGTGAGCTGGCTGAATTAACATCATTTTTATTCATATCTTTCACATCTACTGCAGTCAGATTGACCGTGGTCACTCTTAATAACACCACTCGCATGTCTGTGCACTCGTAATGACAAATCAAGGATGTTAAGAGGCTAAAAGCACGTTTAGAACATGCCCCATTGAAGTCAACAGGGTGCGAATTTTAAACAGCGATGTAGGCGACACCGATTTTGTTTTTGTCTGTACTGACAGCACCCCAAATGTACAAAAACTGAGGTCAATGTTAAAATTGAACGTAGTTCTCCTTTAAATAAAGCAAAGACATTCATTAAGTGTGATTGAAGTGTCCAAAACGCTTTCTGGGGCCACTTTTATATGCCCGTTATGGCTGTTTGTATGGGCTTTTGTGCCATTGTTTGACAGTGTGAGCCCCAGGGATGGTGGGAACTGTGGGTTTCTGTGGTGAGGGTTGACACGGTGCTGGATGCTGGTCAGCAGGGCTTTTGGTGAAAGGCCGTTATGTTGCTGAAGTCCACAGCTTCCATTTTGCCCGTTTGTCTGTCTGGGATTGCTCTTGGCTGGGCTCGCGCCTGTGACGATGCTGACAGGATGACAGCAGGGGCGCACAGGGGTGAATGTCAATGTGGGCGAGACCAGTTTCTGCATGATCTGCTGCACATACAAACTCACTCACAAACACACACACACACACGCCGAGGCATATTTAGGTTTCTCAAAGGAGTGCGGCAACATCTGGTGATACAGAGTTAGCAGTTTGCATTTTAGCAGAGAATTCAATTGGGGATTTTTAATGAGAATTCATAAGGCCTTCTAGCAAATCAATAAGATATTATGTTGTATTGAGTTGGTAGAGTTTGAGACAAATATATCCAGCATTTTAATAGCTCTAGAAAGACGATGCATAACAAAATATTAACAACCATTATGCTCCTGAATGGCTGCAGGCAGGTATATGCTGGACGCAATATTACAAAGACGCAAGAATAAATCCTAAACATAGCCGTAAAATCTTCAGGATTGATTAAAACAGCCATGTGGATTAGGCAACCCTTTCTACTGCTCCAAGGTCCAGTCCCGACGCTCGTGTGCCCTTTCGATGGTGAACAGGGGTCATCCTAGGCAGCAGAGTGCAATGAACTGAGTTTTGTGACACATTCCTCACATAACCATTATTAACTCTTTCCTTGCCATAGACATCATTTTCCTGCATCCCATGTTTTCGCTGTTATATGGTAGGGAGAAAGAGTACAGAATCTCTGGATCAAAACAGAAGCGAACGTAATCAGAATGGATATGTAAAATATCGCAATCATCAACAGTAAACAGCAAAACTGCCTTATGTTCTGAATGAAATGTTGACCCAGGATGAGCTACAGGACTGAAGCTTTGGTGTTGATGGACTCCATCTAATACATCTATGTGTTGGTCATCGTTCTGAATCCGATCCAGGTGTAGTCAGCAATTTTTCTTAGCTTTTTGCTCAAAATGTTGCCTTTTTATTAAAGGAGTAGTTCACTTTTAATAAACTTTTGCTGATAATTTACCTCCCAGGTCATCCAAGAAAAGTCTTTCTTTCTTCAGTCGAAAAAAAAATAAGGTTTTTGAGAAACATTCCAGGATTTTTCTCCATATAATGGACTATGGGCACCAAATGGTTCAAGGTCCAAAAGACAGTTTCAGTGCATCAAAATGAACAAATCTTTTTCGAGTCATTTCGTTCATTGAATGAACCAAATGACTCAAAAAGATTCGTTCATTTTGATGAACGAGTTCGAACAGGAGGGTCACGAACGCGCATCACAGAATAGAGCAAGGCGAGCATTTGAGCTTATAAAACTTTAACTTTTTTATTTATTTTTTAAATGAGTGATCGTTTCGCTTTATAAGACCCTTATTCATCTTCTGAAATCGTTTAAAGCTCTTTGAAGCTGCACTGAAACTCTCATTTGGACCTTGAACTATTTGGTGCCCAATGAAGTCCATTATATGGAGAAAATCCTGGAATGCTTTCATCAAAAACCTTAATTTCTTTTCGACTGAAGAAAGAAAGACATGGACATCTTGGATGACATGATCAACATTATTCACTTCACCTGTGACATATTTCAGTGTATGGTTTATATATAAATTTAATAGTTTTATATTTATCCATAGTTTTATTTACATCGTTGTCATTTGATTGTATGGTTATTTCCTTATCAAAGACACGGTCTTGCACGTTTTTTGTCCGATTTCCAAATACTTTTTTGCTTGGTCACGTGTCTGAAACCTGCATGCTTTTATTCAAATAAATTTATATTGGTTTCCAGACATAAAAGTACATTGTCCTTGGGAGTTGAACCTATGACCTTGGTGTTGCATGCGCCACACTTTTCAGTTTGAACTTTTGCAGTTTTCGATAAAACACTGGAGGTTTTGTACGCTACAGCAGTGCACGCGTCGGATGTTTGTCTCATGCAATGACTTGCATACAAATACACAACCTGAAAACAATGTGGGCAAGGGCTCATATGATATGATACAGTAATGTGTGAAGATTTGTTTTGAGCTCTGCCAAGCCGAGCGGCACTTATTATTATGAAATGACAAGAGGTTGTGGGGTACGGCTCAATCTGTTGCTGTGGCCTAGTTAGGCTGTCAAAAGATTGCCTGTAGATATTAGGAGAGATGCCATGAATCAGGTGTGTGCTTCAGACTGGGCCCAAGGCTCAAATCCAGTGTGCTGGAAACAGACGGCAGCTGCCCAGTCAGACAGGTGCTCTTGTATGATGACAGCTTCCAGGCATCATCTATCTAGAACAAATTCAAATGAGATGTTGAGATCAGGAAGTAAATATTTAATGACTTTTTATATCTTGGTAGAGATAGAATCATTGATGACATTGAGGTTGTTTTTTTTTTTTATTCGTTCAGTCAAGGCAGATATGGTTCAAGTGAATTCGAAGAACAAACTGGTGTGACGTCAATTAGATCAAATTTAAACATTTGTTTGGATTTTCTGGAGTTTTCCAGATGGTAAACACCTTCGAACTACTATTGGTCGGTGGCGTTTACTTGGTGTGGCTCTAAGGCTCCGTTCTCCATTCTTCTCCAGTTCATTTCTTCTGTTCAGTCCGTCGTGGTGAGACGCTGAAACATGAACACTGGTTTATTGTAGAATTTGAATAGTTGTAATTCTAATTCAAAGAGACTTTTTTTATGTTTAGTGCTGTAACTGCTTGCTTTCAGTGCGTCCTGTAGACAATAATTACACATATTTATTTTATCATGTAAACCAACAACATTAGGTCTACAATTTAGCTTTCTGTAATAGAATCCTAATAGACATTCATAGCTTAAAAAAAACCCTCATAACACTGTACATCACTGTATTTTAATATTATGAATGAATTAATAAATCTGAAAGAAAATACACCCGGGAACCAACGGTTGCTATAGTAACAAACACATGCATTGGATAAACCACAAGCTCCAGTACTGTTTTTTTTTTAATTGTGTGGATATTTCAGCAAACAGTTTGTTTTATACTCTTAAGTCCTTGCCCTGTCCATGCAATAAATGCACGACCTTGAAAAAGTGCAGATTTCTATTGCATTTACTTCAACTTCACAGGTTGTGTTAATAGAATGACCCATTTCAGATGCAATTTAGTAGTTGATGGATATTGGTAAGGAGTAGGACGTGTCCCTAGCGTCCTTACTAAATTTTCCGCCCTTGTGCACAGGATTGTGGGATATCAGACAGCGAAAGATCAAATTCAACGACCAGATGGAGGCATCTCAGCTGACAGGATGTAATGCGAACATTACATTCAGACTTGTCTCCATAGACGGTCTGAGAAGGCAAAATTTTGAAGGTTTCGGACACAGTGCCAGAGTGCATACTGCTTATCTGTATGCATCAGTGAGCTTAGCACACACACACACACACACACACACACATACTGTACTTTCCTTCCATCACTTTTTCTCTCATTTATAACACTCTCTCATTCATCTATTGCCACAGGGGTGAACTGATGACACACACACACACACACACACACACACACACAGACCTCCAGGCTAAACACATGCTCATAATCACACTTCCCGTGACATCGATGTTCACGTTGCATGATCATTTTTGCCAGTCATGATGTAGGGCATCTGTGTGTGTACATATGTATATGCATGTGTGTGTGTTTACTTAATAGTATCAAGTATCTTAATGCAGCTCTTCTGTTACAATATACTATTTTTCTGTTGAACCAAGAGAAGGATTAATGGATTTGCCTAGGCTAAACAAAAATGATTTAGCTGTTTAGTCCTAATCAGGTCTCATTATTGTCAAGCTTATTTAAATAATCATAAAAAATATATAATAATAATAATTATAATATATTTTAATTTCAATATATTGTTTTACATATTTTTATTTATTTATTTTTGATTTAGCTATTATTGCCATTAAATTGTGTATGCTTGTCAGAGATGTGTTGGGTACTGAACTTTGCATGTTGTAAGCCTGTCCGTAATATAAATAAATCTCAGTGTTTGATTTTAAGGACATTTCTATTTACTGTACTATAATTAAAGGGTTTTGTGTCAGTTAAAATCTGTTTTCCTAAAGTAGAGATCCACTGGCTCAAAGTCTATAGCTGTCGTGTCTGTACACTCTAAAAAAGTCCTGGGTTGTTTCAACCCAAATTTGGGTCAAATATGGACATACCCAAATGTTGGGTTCAAATTTAATAAAATTTTTTAACCCAACTTCAACTTTCACTTTCATCTGTAAATTTTTGAATTACATTTTTAACCGAATATTTGGGTTTGTCCATATTTGACCCAAATTTGGGTTAAAACAACCCAGCACTTTTTAGAGTGTGTGTGCTCCTACACTAAAAAAATGCTGTGTTGTTTTAACCCAATTTTGGGTCAAATATGGACAAACCCAGCTGTTGGGTTAAATTTATTAATTGCATTTTTAAATCCAACATTTGGGTTTGTCCATATTTGACCCAAATTTGGGTTGAAACAACCCAGCACTTTTTAGATTGTGTGTGCTCCTACATTAAAAAAATGCTGGGTTGTTTTAACCCAATTTTGGGTCAAATATGGACAAACCCAGCTGTTGGGTTAAATTTATTAATTGCATTTTTAAATCCATATTTGACCCAAAATTGGGTTAAAACACAGCATTTTTTTAGAGTGTACTCTGTTTAAGTACATGCATTATGCAAACACACACAATAAATCTTATATCACACACTAATAAAATGCAGGGTTGTTTTAACCCAACTTTGGGTAAAATATGGACCAATCCAGCCATTGGGTTAAAAATGTCATTTAAAAATGAAACCCAATGGCTGGGTTTGTCCATATTTTACCCAAAATTGGGTTAAAACAACCCAGTATTTTTTTAGAGTGTATTGCAAATGTTTATACTAGCTCCTCGCATACTGGTTTCACTGAAGCTGGGCTTCCCAGCATGCACTGGGGCATGAATTATTAACACGATTGCACTGTTTGACTGTTTGCCAGTTTTATTTACACCACTGGTGTTGAATTTGTTGTCACGTTTCATAACTTGCTGTCTTGTGAAGTCAGGATGTGTTTGCTTCTCTAGTAACTCTCGTTGTTACCCTTGTCATGCCTCATGTGCCAAGTCTTGAGCTCTGTGTGTAACGAGGAACACTACCTTAAGTGTTTATTTGGATTGTGAGTGTGATTTTAAGACGAGTTCTTTTTTTTTTAGAAAGCATGAAATGAAACGTGTAATATTGAACGGTTTAGTACCAGGCACTCTCTCAAGAGATGATCTAAATAGGCGATGGTTACAAGAATGGCTCATGTTAAGTCATGGCCATTTCATGTTAAGTAAAAACGTTTAAATAACTAAGCAGATGAATTCAGCTACAGTATATAAAAAAGCCACTTAAATCCATTTTAGCCCTCATTTACCCATTTAAATGCTTAAAAAACGTCTTGCATAGTAATACTACGTGAACGTGCATAATCTGGCTCATGATTTGTTGTGGTCTGGCTCATCATAAAAGGACAGACCCTCTGAAATTTGACTATACGGCCGCTCAATAAATCACAGTAATGTGAGTGGAAAGAAGAAAACTGTGCTTTTTTTTCTCAATAAGTTTCTTGTTGGATGATGGGAGTAGAGTGTTATCATCTTGATTAACCATAATGGAAATGCAATTTACATGCACAACAGAAGAAGGCCAGCTGTTCTTGTGCCTGTCTTGAGATTCTGAACGCTTCTGAGCTTTGGGAAAAGCTCTTCTGAATATGAATGTGATTAATGCAAGGTCATATGGCTTATTTTTCTGTGTATGAGATATGTAACCGAATTGGGATTGTTTGGTTACAATTTAAAAGGTGGTATTTAAAGAAACCAATATGCTTTTTGGCTTCCAATTTTTCTCTTCAAAACTTCCAAAATATCCTGTTATTCACCTCAATGGAACTGCAGTGGTAATTTGTACATCTAGTGGCATCAATTGCTATTACAATTTCTTTATTTAAAAGTGATTATACATGGCTGTGTGTGTGTATATATATATACAGTACCATAGAGGGTTAATCATTCTCTGTTTTTCAGTAGTATTCATTCATATTAATTAAAATTTGCATGTTCACCATCATAAAATTAACTCTCCTAATTTTATAAAGCTCCCGAAAGGATGTTTAACAACATTTTACAATGGGATGATTAATTGGGATGTTCTAATAATAGCCTTACAATTAACCCTCTTCTTTTGACAACTAATGCCAGCCCGTCTACTACAGTATGTTATACCAGAACACATTACTCTCTACGGGCTTTGTTCAATTTTAATTAAAACCTGCAAAACTGGATAAACAAGAAGCAATGCACTGTCCAATGGAGATATTCTCATCAGTCTGCGGAGCACATAATCAATATTTATTCTATATTTGCCCTTGAAATATCTGAAATCTTTCAATACCCACTTCAATTCTGATTGTGTTTGTCTTGCGTGTGTCTGTGTGTGTGGGGGAAATTTCAGGATATCATCCGCATGGAGCCTGACTAAACTTTCATTTGAACACTCATAAAAATGCAATAGGCTAGCAAAACCAAAAGCAAATCCTTGGTTGGCTTTACTTGTACATTTGACCATGAAGCATTGAGACATTCATGAGACATCCCTCTCGTAAACCATGGATATAAGAATGCACATCATTGATGCACAATGTAGCTAGTGCCTTTTTAGCTGTCTTTCTCTAGTAGGTTGTATGTTATTCATCTATATTCTGTGGTGAGGAAGAAGCACTGTGAACAAATGATTTGTTCTTACCTTTCCGTCACGTTCCCTGACTTGCTTAAGAGATCTCTCAATCTGTCACCCGCTGTAAGGTTTTATAACTCTTATTACGAAATGATTTCATTATTATATGCTGGAATGAATAACCTTATCACGCCCGTTTACAGATAATAGCAGGCCAACACCTGTTCATGTATTTGAGTTCAGTAATCTATGTCAAAACTGAATGTTAATGCAAATTTAGGTAAAATAAAATGACAAGAAAGTAATTTTAGATAGACAGTATATTTTATAAAACATATGCAAGCCACACACTTGAAACTTAAAGGGGTCTGTCAGGCACTTAATTGATTGTATTAATTCTTTTTTTTTATTCTGATTAAATGTTATGGAATATTAGAACTAAAAACACATAGTCACTTTACAAAATACTTTCCAACGAAGAAATAAATGTAATAAATAATTATTACATACAATCCATCTGTTTTCAGTCGTGTTCATTCATGTTAATGGTAAAAATTAGCATTTTCACCATCATAAAATTAGCTCTCCTAAAATTATGTGGCTCTCAAAAGGATGTTTAACCACATTTCACAATGTTCAAACATTTACTGTAATTGGGATGTTCTAATAATAGCCTTATTATTAACCGTCGTCTTTTGAGAACTAATACAGAAGTTATACCAGAACACATTACTCTCTACGGGCTTTGTTAAATTCTAATTAAAACCTGAAAAACTGGATAAACAAGAAGCAATGCACTGTCCAACAGAGACATTCTCATCAGATTACAGAGTATGTCCACAAAATTAGGTACGATAATGAAAACCAAACCATGGTTTTCCCCTCACACACAAAACACTATAGCTGTCGGTAATATGCGAACTAAAAATGTTTTCGCTTCACTGAATAGTTGCAAACTAAGAAATAAATAATGAATACATTACGACCCATCTATTTTAAATTTTAAATCCACATAATTTTAATATCACAACATCCATGTCTGTCAATAAATAATGTGCACAATACACAGTAGGGAGATTGGATTTCCTGGAAAACACGCATTACGGGATGTTTTGACTATAGGTCATCGCTTTCCTAGAAGAGGGACAAAATGGTGGCCTGACATTGCTGTCAGAGATGATAATGAACAGTACCTAATACATAACACATGAGAGTATCAATTAGTTCTTCACTCCCTGAAATTGAATGATTAGGAAAGTGAGTGAAATACTTCACCCTGCATGCTGAAGGGAATAAATGCCAATCCAATTGAAAAACTTGGTTGGGTTACTGAACATCGTTCTACCTGTTGGTTCCTGACGGAAATGGGAAGTTGTACCTTATATTTTGGCGGACATTCTGATTCTGACATTCCTGATTTGAATATTTTCAATAATTTTCTGTTCTTAACTTATGTGAATTTTTTGTCAAGTCAATCCAAGTCAATCCAAGTCAATCCAAGTCAGGTCAATCCAAGTCAGGTCAATCCAAGTCAGGTCAAGTCAATCCAAGTCAAGTCAAGTCAATCCAAGTCAATCCAATCCAAGTCAATCCAATCCAAGTCAATCCAATACAAGTCAGGTCAATCCAAGTCAATCCAATACAAGTCAGGTCAATCCAAGTCAGGTCAATCCAAGTCAAGTCAATCCAAGTCAAGTCAATCCAAGTCAAGTCAAGTCAAGTCAAGTCAAGTCAAGTCAATCCAAGTCAATCCAATCCAAGTCAGTCAAATCCAAGTCAATCCAAGTCAGGTCAATCCAATTTCCGCCTAATACTTCATTTACTCCTGGTATTAAGATGCGTTTTGATTGATCGGATCATGAGTGGATGACGCTAAATACAGGTGTAAACTTGGTCTAAAACGTCTAGACGAGGTAGTCGAAAACGCATCCGACTGGATTGCTCAAGTCAGGTCAATCCAAGTCCGGTCAATCCAAGTCAAGTCAATCCAAGTCAAGTCAAGTCAATCCAAGTCAAGTCAAGTCAATCCAAGTCAAGTCAAGTCAATCCAAGTCAAGTCAAGTCAATCCAAGTCAATCCAAGTCAATCCAAGTCAATCCAAGTCAATCCAAGTCAATCCAATCCACGTCAGGTCAAGTCAATCCAAGTCAAGTCAATCCAAGTCAAGTCAAGTCAATCCAAGTCAATCCAATCCAAGTCCGGTCAATCCAAGTCCGGTCAATCCAAGTCCGGTCAATCCAAGTCCGGTCAATCCAAGTCCGGTCAATCCAAGTCCGGTCAATCCAAGTCCGGTCAATCCAAGTCCGGTCAATCCAAGTCAGGTCAATCCAAGTCCGGTCAATCCAAGTCCGGTCAATCCAAGTCAGGTCAATCCAAGTCAGGTCAATCCAAGTCAGGTCAATCCAAGTCAGGTCAATCCAAGTCAGGTCAAGTCAATCCAAGTCAATCCAAGTCAATCCAATCCAAGTCAGTCAAATCCAAGTCAATCCAAGTCAGGTCAATCCAATTTCCGCCTAATACTCCATTTACTCCTGGTATTAAGATGCGTTTTGATTGATCGGATCATGAGTGGATGACACTAAATACAGGTGTAAACTGGGTCTAAAACGTCTAGACGAGGTAGTCGAAAACGCATCCGACTGGATTGCTCGATGTAGTCGAATTTGTTCGAACAGCCACGAAAGATGGCTAATTGCCTAACTGGTGAACATTAAGGGAAGCGCTCTAGCCAGAAAGGGTTTCAACTTTGGCTGGAGACCCAAGATTGGTTTGAAGGTGAAAAATGTACCAAGCACAATGTTCTCTCACCATTCCTGATTCCTAACACACACTCACACCGTTCGGCTGGTCTTGAGGCCGTCAGAGCAGAAACTAAAGCTGCCGTTCTCAGTGTGTTTTTCCGTCATCTCTGGTTGAATTCATATGTAAATTGCGCAAGCTTTTTTCGTCCATTAGATCGAAAGATCTAAAAAACTCCATACATTTACCCGCCCATAGACCCTATCCTCAAAGAAATCAGGACAGAAGTGATTGAAAGTGGACAAAAGAGACAGATTAAAACATTAGATAAATGGGAGTGTGTCTGCCTCGTCTACTTGCGTTTTGGTCGATCGGATCACATCTTAAAACCAGATGCATGAAAATGCCACAATAATATTAGACTGTGCTGAGAAATGAAATGGTTTAATTAACCTAGTTTAGTTAAGTAATTCAGACTTATTAGTCCAAGTCTCGCAGACAAGCGATTAGTGGTTGATCCAAAGGAGCCCTGGTTGCTTTGGCCTTGGCAATCTTATCTTAACCTTGGACAATCAGACAAGCGCTCCACCATTTAAACTGTCATTGAAAACAAGGACATTGTCACAGGGGGCTGTGTAGAATCTAGATTCAACAACTCGCAGGCCTTGTGCGGTTTGGATAAAAGAGGTCTTGCATGTAAATAGGGTAAAAGACAGTCTTGTGCCTTGGAAAAAGAATCCTATGATCTCATATGCAATGCAAATACTGGCATTTCATAAGTTCAGTTCTTCAACAATGCCTTGAACTTACTCGTCTACTGTAGAGGGTGTTGGCAACTGAAGATAAAAAGAAGGAAAGAGAAAGTTTGTGGGAGTTGAGTTGCAGTTAAAGAAATTCTATTAATATTCAAGGTGTAGGAATAAAGCACATGAAACGGGCTCAGCACGGATGCTTAAGTGTCGCCTGTCAATCCGCCGGCTCAGCCCCTCGTGTGTGGCTTTTCTCTCTCTGTGTGTGTAGATGACAAAAAACACCCACGTTACCAACCACGTCCGCTTGAACATCTGAATGACAAGTGATGAAGAAGCTCAGAAGATCAACATTTAAGACTGAGAGTCAACAGGAAGGGAATATTTGAATGTTTGTAGAGAAAGTTGTATAAAAACTAAAACTTTTACTTCTCCACTTCACCTGTGTGAAGTGATTGTTGGATTGGCTTTATTAAATTTCCTCACTGGGAAGGTCAGACAGGCATTAATAATCAGCTGGGTCACAGGAAGGTCTCTCAGTTTCTGCTTTGCAAATATTGTTTTTATCAAGGGAATGTCATATAAAAGGTCTATTTTTGTTGTTGCTTCTGGCAAAAAGTTTGGTTTCATGCCATCATTTGAATATCTCATTATTGCACTTTTGTGGAAACAAGGGATGGCAAAAAAAAAAAACGGCAATTAAAATTAGGGCAATGGAGAGAAAATTGGTGCTTTGAAAATGAAATGAGGCTCTTGGAAATGAAATGATGTGCAAAGAATAACTATTCTACAGCTATAGCGTTATCCTGATACTTTCTCCAGTATTGAAAAAAAAAGAGAGAATGAGTGTCAGTTTCTACTCAATGACCCCATAAAATGAGTTTCTTTTGATTCCTGATTAAAACTGAAAGAGACTTCTGTCAAACAAAATCTAACAAAATTACATTTTGACATTTATTATAATTTGTTCAGTCTGCTGATAAACTGTGTAACACTGTACAAATCTTTAGCTAGAACTAATAAGTCGTGGAAAATGAACCCGATCTCAATGCTCTTAATTTATTCAATCATGATAAGGTTTCAAACCTGGAGGTTTTAAATGAAGTAATCTCTATGTTTTCATTAGGTTTAATGAAAGTAATAGTTTCTGAGATTCGCAGAAGGTCTTTGTATTGAGAGGCTTTGATTTCGCGAGTACTCTGGGCTTGTGTAATGCAAATTCGATCCATAATGTTCCTCATAGGCCGCCGTTTAAAGCAGACGGCGCAGAGTCTGCTAACGCAACAGTGTAAATCCTATTAACCTAATGGATAGGACCAATAATGTAGCATAACCTCCAAATGCAACCTGATTAGCACAGATGTTGTATTTGCAGGGATTTGCCAAACTGGCTGTCTATGGTTGGCCCCTGTTAGGTAAAGCCTATAAGCTTCTTTATTTTCTGCCCAGAATCGTGTAGTTTAGCATTGCTGGAGCTTTAAAGGTGAATGGAAATGATGTGCTTCTAAGTAGCAGTTTACAGTTACATCACAACCCTGCAGGACACAGATCAAAACAAAGGGTCTTTCTGGGTCCAAAGTAGATTTATGGAGAACTATGTGTGTCTTTATTGCTGTGCTGTGGATTCTCTGTGCTCTAATTGGTCTATAACTTATAATGTTAATGTAAGAACACAAAGAAAGCAATGACCCTGCCATATCAATACATCAAGAGAATAATCCTGAGCTACAGACGGGAAAAAAAACGAAGTGCCGCAAGCTACGGTCCCTAGAGCCGCGAAATGCCAAGCATCCAGTACTGCTTAGCCATCTATCTGTATTCCCCAGATGCTCTTAGTACACTGAGCTAACACTTGCTAATGTGACTGAACCCATGTTGTCACTACTGCACTGAATTTATTATATAAAGAAACAGAATGAAAAGTTTTATGTGATGGAACTGGGTCTACTGTAATGTCTGTTTATCTCTGTTTAGCAACCGCCACTTTCTACAAGTACTGTAGGGTAAAGTGGCCTAAAACTATTAAGAACTCTTTAAAAAGTTTTTTTCTTTCTTTTAAAAACAAGATAGAAAGAGGCTGCTTGCCAAACTCATGAGGTTGAATTCAATTGTATATGAGGCAATGAATAGAAATTACCCAAAATGTTACCAAAATATGGGTGTTTTGTTTTTGCTTTATTCGCAAACTAGCTACTGTAAAAAATGGTACTGCTATTATAATAACAATATTACACATAATATTTTTGAGTAGTTAAGGCTTGATTTCTTTCATGGAATCTACTTGAATAAATCATGTAAAATCTCCTCATTAGGGCCCAAGCACCGATGGTGAGAGGACTGTTCTCTGTTCTTCTTCTTCTCTTAAAATAATCGCTTTTTAGAGGGCCTAAACATTATCGAAAACTCATGAAATTTTGCACACGCTTCCGAAGTGGTGAAAATTTACTTGTGATATGGTTTTCAAAATTGGGTGGGGCAAATTCTTTAAATTATTGCACCCACATTTTGCCCCGGCTCTACGTTTCACGTACAGGTATGAAATTTGGTACATGCATGTAATGACACAATACCTACAGAAAAGTCTCTTGGAGCATAGCCCTAAACACAACAGGAAGTCCGCTATTTTGAACTTCCTCCTAGATTTTGTGCATTTTTCGTAATTTCCCGATGTTGCACTTTAACGAACTCCTACTACAGTTTTGATCTGATCTTCTTCAAATTTGGTGAGTGTAATCTTAAGGCCTTTGCGACGTTAAATTGTGAAGATCTTGAGTTTTTGTCGAAGGGTGTGCCCTTGGCGGCCTGATAAATGTACACCCAATTTCAGCCTTCTGGTGTTTTGTGCATGAATGTCATATAGTTCAATATTGCTTGCAGTTCCGATGTTGCTAGGCAACCACAGACAGCCTGCAGTAACTCAGGCATACAATGTCCGATCTGCCCCAAACTTCACATGTTTGATAAGAGTCCTGTCCTGAACACATGACCATGCTCATATTTGGTTATAGCAATAGTGCCACCTGCTGGTAGCAGGAAGTGTGCAAATACAAATCCTTTGACATAGTCCTCCTACTGTATATTTATTATCATCACATAATGCCCACCGTGCTCTGTTTTCCTAAAACCGCCGGGTGGTGGCGGCACGGGTGCGAGGGCCCTTTTCATCGCTGCTTGCAGCTTTAATTTAGTCTATGATACAATGAGTTTAATATTTTTAGTTAATTTTGCTTTTTTATTTTAAGTTAACGCTCATAAGTGTGTGATTTGGAGTGAATGGAGATAATCTGTTTATAATTGACGATCAAAACGTCAACATAATAGAAACTCTTTCAAATGTTAAACATAATTGAACATTAAACATTAACAGATGTTTCCCTTTACTCAAAAACATAAAATATCCCTTAATTTCAATATTTCCTCTCCATTACCAGCCATGTGCAAAGCATGCTGGAAACTAACAATGGTGTCTCTAAATAAAACTGCATAATTGAGCTAATTCTCTTAAAATAAATTGGCAGCCCTTTTTCCTTAATTTTATCAGTTGAATCGGCTCCTCAATTCAAGCCTCAAAATTGTGTAAGTTTCCTTAAAAAAAATTAGGAAAATATATCTCATGGTTTTATTAGTGAAATGTTCTCCATATTTTCTCTACAACACTGAACCACAATTTTCTTAATAAAATATACACCATATTGTTAATTATTAAAAAAAAAACACATGTATAGCTGTAATAAATCTTTAATGGTTGACCTTGGATATAAATCAACACTACAATTAAAGTAAAAATTAAAATATTTATGGGACGTGCCAACTGGTTGTGAAAGCTGAATTAATTACCAGCATTAAAGACCTTGTTTTCCTAGGTATGATTTCATATAACAGCACCGAATACTGGGTTTATTTGCTGTCAGTCCCTAAAGGGCAAAATTGCATATGTATGCCGTATTAGAATTTCAGATTGTTCAGTTTCAGGGAAGTTCCATTTGATTCAGTTCAATAACAGATATATCTTGAGGACAGTATAACAATATGTCAGTCCTGCTTCATTCAACCATGACCTACCATTCTTGACCAGACTCTGCAGTATCTGTATGACCGAATGTTTGCTTTTGTCTGTGAATCATTTCTTCTTTCTGTGGGCTGCATAGGAGACCTGAGAAAGAGATGCAACCAAAACTCCATGTTGATATCTATCCCTTAGCCTCAAGGTCTGGCTAGTGAGCAAACAGGCAGACATATGTGTTCCTTGGCAGGGGTTCGGAAAGATTGGCACACGCCGGTTTCCGCTCCAGTAGGGGACTCTACTCAGGTGTTCCCTACAGAAAGAAGGACACTACAGGAGAAGTCATGCCACTGTCAGCCTATGGGAGGGTAATCAGGAAGTTCAGTACTGATGTGTGTGTGTGTGTTTCCACAGGAGTGCCTGCTTTCCCTACCACTTGCAGCTTGCACATATGCTTGCTGATAGACGTCTTCAAAAAACTGTTTTTTAAAAATCATACAGACCCCAAACTTTTGAATCTGCAGTGTACAGTATATATGTCATTACTTGCCCGATGTCATTCCAAACCCTTTTGCAAGGAGAAAGCATATTTTTTTTTCCATACAACAGTTTATAGTGTCTGTCGAGCTCAAAAAATGACTACTTTGGCTGCATATTGCAATTCTTCTGAAGATGCTGAAATTTATCCATCACTCTTAAAAATAAAGTTTCCAAAAGGGAGGTTTTGCAGCAATGCCATGGGAAAAAGTTTTACTTCCCAAAAGAACCTTTCAGTTGTTTCAGTACCATTTTTTTCTTGTGTGAAGAACATTTTAAAGGGATACTTCAGGATTTAGCATTAAGCTTTGTATCAGTAGGAAACCTGTAGTATTTTCGAATTACCATGCTTTCCACCCTCATATTCCCTGAGACGAGAGATTTATGGTTTTTTTTTTTTGTCTAGGAAAAAATCCTCAGATGACGCAAAAAAATGTAATTTTGCGTCATCGAAGGATTTTTTGGCCAGAGTTTAAAGACTACAGTCAGTAGTAGGGTCTGTCCCGCATGTTCTTACTCACAGAATGAACACATAGTGTCGGCCATCTTTTTTTGGAAGCTAAGCTAACAGGCTCTTCTGAGGAGAAAGCAGAGTAGTAGGGTTCACCATCCTCTTTTTCCTGGACATGTCCGGCCGTCCAGATCGTACAAAATGTCCGGGATTCAGCTTTTGCTTCCTGCAGTCGCCATTCACTGTTTACATGTACAGCTTTTATTTCAATCTAACTGAATTTATTCTGATTGGTGAATCTGAATATAGTGTTTACATGAACGCTAAACAAGTGATCGGTTGATGTGCGTTTTAACATTGCTAAGAAAATTCCCGCTCCATTTTACATTTTCTGGCTTTTCTCAGTCTAGAAAGCTCCAAATTCAAAAATAATTTCATATTTCTTCTAAATAAATGACCCATTTTAAATACACATTCATCTTTCCAGAGGTGAACTACCCATCTACTAATCTAAAGAACCCTTTTCCACTATAAAGAACCGTAAGTGCAACGGAAAGGTTTCATTGATGTTAAAAGATCTTCATGGAACCATTGATGCCAATAAAGAATCATTATTTTTGATTTACTAAAAATTTTCGCCAGGTTGGACATCATGACAGTGAAAGTGATTTTTGCTGCGGCGTCCGGGGAGCGATTGGGGGTTAGGTGCCTTCAAGTTGCGAAAGAGTGGAAAAGAGCGCTATTTACTTCCCCCACTTACATTCCTGCCGGTTCTGGGACTCAAACCCGTAACTTTCTGGTTACAAGTCTGACTCTCTAACCGTTAGGCTACAACTGCCCCAAAGTCATCTGTGTATTGGCCGGGAATTGAACCCAGGCCCCCCCCGTAGTAGGACACTGAACCACCAATGCAATTTATAGCTCCTGGTATTCCCAGGTGGTTTCCCATCCAAGTACTAACAAGGCCTGACCCTGCTTAGCTTCAGAGATCGGATGAGATCAGGCGGTATGGGTGGTGTGGACTTTCATCATAAGCTATACAAGAACCAATGACGTTCGATCGTATTGACATGCAGCCTGCACCATAAACACCATATTTAAGTGCTTTTCTCAAGCTCTGGCTTTAGAAGACTTGGAATATATTGCACAAGTCAAATGGACTGTTGCGAAAATGTCCTTTTTGAAAACTTTCCTTTTATGTTTGATGAAAATATAACAGCAAATGGGTTTAGGACTAATGGCCTTGAAACTAAATGAAAATATGAATGACAGATTTATTTATTTATTGAGGTGAACTATTTCTCTACTGGTCAAGACATTCTCCATTTTACTAAATTTGTACTCTCTTGGTGCTATTCTAATGAGACCAATCATGTATTTGTTGCCCCACAGTGATTGACAAGGATCTCTGAATTAGTGGGAAACCGCCCGTCAATGCCCTCCCCTTCCGGGAAATCCGAACTCCTGCTGAGCAAATCAGAGCCACCCTATTTTGCGTGAGCATGCTATTCTCAAATTTAATGTGACAGTGAGCTCCCACAGGCTTATTGATTAGATCGACCCTTAAGGTACTCTGAGTACATATTTATATTTCAGGGAGCTGCTGTCTCCATGAATTTTGTCAAGAAAGACTGGCAGATGCAGAGGCCCGATCCTTTTGGGTGATCATTTGACAGTCTTATATCATCTTTTATTTAGATACCAGTGAAAAATCACAATTCTCTCTTTCAATTTCGATACCACTAAAACTACTTGCCTAACTGATATATATTTTTCAGGTAGAGACACTGAATGAAGTAATAAAATGACACTGGATCGTCTTCACTATATATAAAAAATATTGTTTAATCCTTATTGAAGTTACAAAAGTTATTTAGTCAAGAGCAGTATGATTCTTTGACTTTTGTTGATTGATTAACATTAAAAACAATCACATTCTCATTCCAAGACGTCATCTAACTGACGCTTTTGACCATACGTCAACATCCGACGTTTTAGGGTATTTGAAATAAAATAAAATATTAGACTTAAAAAAAACAAACAAACAAAAAAAAAAAAACGGGTAGGTTTAGGTCTGGGGTAGGGTTAGGATTAGATAGCGTCATCTAACTGACGTTAAAGGGTACCCAAAAACGTCGGATGTTGGTTAGATGACATCTTGGGATGAGAATGGGCTGTAAAAACAGACAGTAGCAGGATTATTAGGCTGCTGTCACTTTAAGACCAATGCACAGATCCACTATACTGATACACATGTGTTGTCTTTCTTGATTGTTTACGTTCACTTATGCCATAACTGACAACGTTTACTAGGATACTTGCCAAAACCGGACATTTTTGACAATTTTGTCCGTTCAAGCGCATTAAGAGGAGAAAGAGCTCAATAATTTTTTTTGCCCGCTTCCTGTGTGCACTTTAGATGTGTGCGCACACAAAATTTTCCACACAGGCTGTGAGGAATGAATTGAGTTCCCTTCCTCTTTGTGCTTGAATATTGAAATTAGCAAGGCTTAAACATTAGTGACTATACAGCACTGGGCCGTCAACTGTCCCGAACGTCGTCATTGTTATAATTCATAAATTATTATAATTCAAAAATACATATATTTTTATATTACAATGTATGCAATTTCAGTTTTCTAAACTACACACTTTTTCTACCTACGTTATGACTAAACACGCTTTCATGGCAATTCCTAACATTTTAAAAAGTTGTAGTTTTTGGCGAACTGGTGGAGAATTCATAAAAATTGGTTCATTTTTATTTGTACAATCTGTTTAAACCTAGTTGAGGATTAGGTTTAGGGGTGGTGGATCTTCATGCTTGCTTTTTCTTTTCTTTTTTTTAAATCTTAAAACAATTTCGTACACTCAAATCATACAAATCCATACAAATTTGCCCAAACTTAAAAGTTACTTTTTCTCCTAAAAATCGGATTATTTGTTGTTTCAGTACCTATGCTGGCACCGTGACAAAACCAGCATCTCAGGACTGTCTTAATCAGCTTAACCTCCAACGGCACCTGCTCAAATCTCCTAGCGTGTTATGCATGCTTCCTAAAACCTGCTGATCTTTGTTACCTCACCGGTAGCTGTCAACCTGCCAATAGAAACTTGGCATAAAGTGTCTCTGCTGATGGTTTGTGAGCTTTTTTTGTCCGTTTGTGATTTGGTTTTATGTGTGTGGAATGGGATGATTTATATAGATGTATTTGTGCATCTGTCAGGAGGTTCTCTAATCCCAAAATGATTGTCTTTGTTTTTTGTTCAATCCATTAGCTTCCCCCAGTTTGAAAATCGGATTTAACGCGCCATAGCCTTCGGCAAGGTCTCGGTGTTATCTCCTTATAAGAAAACCAATCTTGGCTGGCCCGTGCCAAACATTATCAGACTTTAACCATACAGGTGCTAAACCCCAAGTTGTCTCAAACAAAATTACTGATTCCCTGTTGTTTCCACTCTAATGTGATTTTAAAAGACATTATACTTGCAGAAGCCGTGGTACTCTTTGAGTTTAAGTAAGAGAGGCGAATCAAATGACTTTGCCTTACAGGTATCAGATTTAATTTCAGCCACTTTCCCTCAGTAATATCTTTCACAGTTGTACCACATTGAATTTAGTCTCTCTTTCTAATGATGTGGTTGCGTAAGACCGTACGCTTCAGATCTAACTAATGTGTTGGTTGTTACATTTGGGTCAGACTTGGAGGTCATGATTCAACTTGGATATTTAGCCAGAGTAAGAACAGACCCGCCTACACTATCCAAGACACTGCGGGATGCTTTTCTCGTCTCGCTCATGGCAGAACTACAGCAATGATAACTGCACACTGACCCAGAAACGTGCAGGTCACAAACACAACTGCAGCTGTGTGTCACACTCTCTGAGGGCCACGGGTCGAACGCGAAGACAATTATTCCGGCCGTTGTAGCGTCCACAAGTGCGACCTTTGAACTTGAATAACATCCAGCACCTCATCAGTGAGACACACTTTGGCTCTCAACTGCCGATTTTGAGGACCGAGTTCAACGCTAGTGGCGGAGAGAAAGGTTCACGTACTGTAGGTCTATGACTAAATTTACACGGCCCCATTGCCATGGGAACTCATTCGCTCTTTCGCTGACCTAGATAGGCGTATGTGGTCAAATGCTAACCCACGGGCCTAGGCAGCAGCATGACATGATCTATAAAAATGCAAAATTATGTTAATGATTAGGAATATTTTAGTCACTGTTGTGGTTGATTTACTTTTGAGCCCATCAATGTCAATATGCATTGCGTACTGGCGTCTGCACAACAAGCAATACCACACGAACCATCACTGTAGCATTGCTGTAGGATTACCGCAACAGAAGTTATAGATCTTTGCATTTCTCGCTTTCACATCCACAGCTTTGCAACATTAGTCACAGTAAGCTGCAGGAACAGCTGTTGCCTCGGAGCCTTGAGGTCCCTTCGACAGAACTAAATAAAACCCACTCGCACAGAGTCCATCTTTAAGAGTCGTCTTAGTCGGGATGGTCCTCGAGGCTCCATCTCAAACCCATAAATGTCAGTCTGAAGAGGTGCGCGTGAGCCTGGAGGCAGGGACTGACACAGCTCCGCCGTCTGATTGGCTGAGGCGGAGCACAGCGAGCGAGACGCGTAAATGACCTATTACTGACGGCGTTCAGAAAGCAGATCCGAGGCCGAGCCTGAGAGCTGCCATAATTATGATTCTGGAGAGGCTCTGGTGAAGTGAGAGTAATGATGATATCAATAGACAAAGGCTTGACTAAATGAAGAGGATGAGGATGCACTGCAGGTGAATTTGAGACGAGCTGGGTCGATGGTGGAGAGGACGTTTTCTCAATTGCATTAGTCTACAGCACTCTGGGTGGTGTATGTTTAATTCATTGTTTTTCTTGTGGTCCTTTTTGGGCCGTGAAACCTGAATTGTTTTGGAAATGTTGTTTTAGTTTCAAAGCTAACCATAAAGGAAACACTTAATGTGCATGGTTAACAATGCAAATTAAGGATTTACTGTTCCTAAAAAAATTCACTTTGGATGCCAATTTATGTCAGATAAGAAGAAAATGCTTTGGGAAGTCATGATTATAACAATTTAGTAATTAAAGGAGTAGTTCATTTTTCAAAAACACTTTTGCTGATAATTTACTCACCCCCATGTCATCCAAGATGTCCATGTCATTCTTGTCATTCTCATTCAAGGTTTTTGATAAACATTCCAGGATTTTTCTCCATATAATGGACTTCAGTGGGAACCAAATGGTTCAAGGTCTAAAAGACAGTTTCAGTGCAAATTGCAAACTGTTCAAAGGGCTTTAAACGATTCCAGACGATGAATAAGGGTCTTATCAAGCGAAACGATCGCTCATTTAATAAATAAATAACAAAGTTTAAGCTTTATAAGCTCAAATGGTCGCCTTGCTCTGTTCTGTGATGCACGTTTCGTGATTTTCCAGTTTTAACTCGTTCAACAAAATGAATGAATCTTTTTCTGAGTCAATCCATTCGTTGAATGAACCAAATGACTCGGGAAAGATTTGTTCATTTTGATGCTACCCAATGACTCACTCAAAGATGGTAACTTGTAACAACCTACTGGCATAATAATGTAACTTGCATAAATAATCACTGGAAAAACCCTACCACTATACATTTACGTTTACGTTTATTCATTTAGCTGACGCTTTTATCCAAAGCGACTTACAATTGCTATATATTTCAGAGCTCGCACGCCTCTGGGGCAACTAGGGGTTGAGTGTCATGCTCCGGGACACATTGGTGTCTCAGTGGATTCGAACCCGGGTTTCTCGCACCAAAGGCATGTGTCTTATCCGCTGCGTCATCACCATTTCAACGCACAAAACATTTCAACGAATTGGGGTCATTTGGATTCATTGGCTGGGTCAATTTTCTTTGTATTCAGGTTGTTCAGCAAGTGTTATCTAGAGAGAAACAACTTTTCCAATAGTCCAGCAATGGTCTCAATCAATCCGTTTTATATTTCACACAGCGTAGAAAAAAAAAAGAACAAAAACACCACAGCTGCGCCATCATGGAAATCGGCAGGGATTCAATCCAAAAAAAGAATAAATTCCACTGATTTCACTGATGACTTATGGAGGCTGTGTGAGCTCCTCTGCATTGAGACCATGTGCTGCCCTCCTCTAAATCACAATGGGCTGATGCCAAGAACCGAAAACAACAGCATGATTTGTTGAGGACCTAACATACCATTGTTTGCAATTAACATTAAATCGGCGTGAAAATACCTTTCTGCGCCCTCCATTTTGGCCTCTGATATTTTCCTTATTCCAAGTTGGCTCTTTTGCGGCTGGTCATAGCTCGACTGCTGTTTAGATATTGACTTCCTGTCTGCCATGGTCTTAACAATCTCATGTTCTGCTGCGAACTGGCCAGCTTATATCACATTACACGCTGACAACAGTGATGTTAAGGGCCAAACTCTGGTTGCATGCAGGTGTGAGCCAGATAATATAAGGTAAAAAGAGGTCTGTCACCTCAATCCTTCAAAACCCAGTAAAGATCTGTCAAAACAAGCCTGAATCCTGCAAATGATATTAGGTTCATTCAAACTCATTGATATTGTGCTTGTAGTCTCCTTTGTAACCCACTATCATTTGATTGTATTCCACTGTAGTCGTGTTCACTAATTTTCCTAAGAATTCGTTTTTATAAAGATACATTTAAGAGCACTTGACTAATAGATTGAACCAATGTATTGTTAGCTGTCATCAGGTAAGCCATTTCTTTGCATTTTAAGGAGACTTGTCACTTTTATATGCTATTTATATGAGTTGAATCCTCTTTCAAAAACAATGGCGTTTTTAACTAATAGTCGAGCTATTATTAATCATTAACATTAATTTAGGCACTGGAATCACATACAGTACCGCATATTTAAGCGTTAATGAATGTACTTTCCTTTATGCGCATGTGATAATAAATTGAATCCTGTTCCATGCAGTTTTTCTAACCCATTTAACATCTCACAAGGATGAGATTTAGTGTTAATTGGATTTTTCCGTAACCTTTATACAGTAAAAAGAGAAAGTATCTTACTAAATCAAGATAGACAATTCACCCTCTTAAAACAGGCCATCCCAGAGGCCTACCATAATAAATAACTCACAAGCAGAAATTTTTGCCAATAGAATTCATGATTAGTTACTACATAATTGATTTAGTCTTCCCTCTCACAGTGACATTAATTAGGTGTCTAAATCAGGCTAAATCTCCTTTTTTATGTTACTTGTTATTTTGGTCTTGGTATAAAAAAAATGAAAACTGATTTGTTTCCAAAAGATCAATGTATAAAATTTCTCAGAAGGGAAATATACTTACTGGGCATTTTGGAGAAGAATACTAAAAAAAAAACGCTCTTTCTTTTACTGCAGTATATTCAAAATGCGAGCATACAAGCACATTTACTGCATGCCCAGTGTAATTTCCCACAATGCATTGTGTTGGACTTGACCTTCAGTTTTCAGTGCGACATGTTTTTTGACTCATTTGGTCGAATTGCCAAAAGTTGAAAATAATTACAACCAAAATCGGATTTAAAAATGCAAATTAATTAGCCTGGGAAAACCCACACAGCTTCCGGGAAATTTCGATTTGCTCTGAAAGTTAGGGCCAATCCCAATTCTACCCCTTTCCCCTTGACCCTTGAAACAGAGTGGCAATGCGTAGGGGTGAAAATATTCCCCTAAGAAATGGGACACCACTACGCCTCCGTTAAACGTCATTATAAGTCGTCGCTAGCGCCTACGTCACAGGAGATGCGCCGATGTTTATCACAACTTCCAAGATCCCGTCGACAGCTGCAGTTATCTCAGTCGCGTGGGTTACAGCTATTTTCTTGCATCTTGTGAAGTTCGCAGGAAACAACGGAGATGACGAAAATATGTTGCGGGACTATCGTTAGCAGACTACAGTAATTTTAGTGATTTTTTTTTTTTTTTTTTACAAACGTTTCTGTGAAGAAACTGACCGTAAATATGAACACAATATTGAATGTAACATAAAGCAAATCATTATTTGTCGTTATAATACTTATTAAAGCCACAAATACTTAAATTTATGGGTCTCCTTTGTTGCTTGGGCAGCCAGCCCTGGGTTAGCAGTGACACTTCTCATACCCCTTCGTTTGAAGTGTGCTCCCGAAAAATCTTCGTTTGAAGGGCTATCTGGCCCTTCACCCTAGCCCTCCCCCTCCAACCAAAAGAGAATTGGGACAGCCCTATCCCTTCACGTGGACGCGCAAAACGGAGGGGAAGGGGAAAGTGAAGGGGTAAGGGGTAGAATTGGGATTGGCCCTTAGTCTGGCAAAGAGCTCATTCAAGCCCATTTCCAATCAGAAACATTGGGGCGGGGTTTACACCATGATGACAGTGCTGGGATTTTTAAGCAGATTTTGTAGCTTACATTACAAAGATGGATGCCGCCGTCGAACATCACTCGTTCGAATCAGCTGTTGTGTCTGTTTTAAGCGATTTGAACGTTTCCTTTTTGTTAAAAACACTCGCTCTGCATACGTCATCTCCTTCATCTCTCTGATTGGTTTTAGGTCTATCCGCGACGTCCCTCTGGAAATGATTTGTCTATGACGCTTTGGCAGACCATAACTCGGTTGACTCAACTGAGAATGGTCTGGTTTTAACCAGGCTACAAATTAACTTGGTTTTATTTCCAAGATAAAATCAAATTAAACCTGTAGGACTGATTTCACAGACGGGCTTAGATTAAGCCAGGATTAGGCCTTAGTTTAATTAGGACATTTAAATAGCTTTCATAAACATTCTTTAGAAAAAAAAAACATTAGTTGCATCTTCAACACAAAACAATGCCACCGACATATTTTTAGATATGCCAGTTGTTCATTTAAAACAGCATTGTAATCCAGGACTAGGTTTAAAGGAGTAGTTGCTGATAATTTACTCACCCCCATGTCATCCAAGATGTCCATGTCATTCTTTATTCAGTCGAAAAGAAATGAAGGTTTTTGATGAAAACATTCCAGCATTTTTCTCCAAATAATGCACTTTACTGGTAACCAAACGTTTCAAGCTCCAAAAGACGGTTTCAGTACAAACTGCAAACTGTTCATTGGGCTTTAAACGATTCCATGCAGTGAATAAGGGTCTTATCTAGCGAAACGATCAGTCATTTAAAAAAAAAAAATGCTCGCCTTGCTCTGTTCTGTGATGCACGTTCATGACTCTCCTGTTCGAACTCGTTCATCAAAATGAACGAATCTTTTTTCGAGTCATTTGGTTCATTCAACGAACTAAATGAACGAATTGACTTATTTTGATAAACAAGTTTGATGAAAGTTCACTTATTCATTGTCTGGAATCATTTAAAGCCCTTTCAACAGTTTGCAGTTTGCACTGAAACTGTCTTTTGGACCTTGAACCGTTTGGTTACCAGTGAATTGCATTATGTGGAAAAAAATGTATTCATTTCTTTTCGACTGAAGAAAGAAAGACATGGACATCTTGGATGACATGGGGTGAGTAAATTATCAGCAAAAGTTTTTTTTTTTTTTTTTTTTTAAAGTGAACTACTCCTTTAAGCCTTGTCTGTAAATCCAGGGGCATGTGTGACAGTTTATTGTGTAATAACGCTCTTTTCCTTACATTGTTTCTAGTAGGATATGCAGCATATCATACGGCATATGCTACAAGCTCGTATTGTGAACACAGAGCTCTTTGAAAGTGAAACCGAGGCTAGAAATAAACAAAATGGTCATTACTGTACAGCTTTTATCCCATCAGCCGCTCTTCATTTGCTTTAGATCTGGATCCCTCTTGCCCTCTATTCTTTACTGTGTCTTTTATCTGATTCCTTTCTCATTCTAATGTATTTATCTGGGCCTTTCGGGCTTCTCCTGTTGAGTGTACTCTCCTTATTTGGTTCACGTCTTTCAATGCTCTCCCAGGATTGTGTCTGTTTAATTGGGACGCCGAGTTAATTATTCTCTTGCCCATGTTGGCAGGGAAACTGCAGCTTGTCTGGATATGGTACAGCACCTGGCACTTAGTCTTGAGAACTCATCAAAGGGGATAATCAAGAAAGGGTGTTAACTTCTCAGGCCATTCATAAGAAAGAAATAAGCAATTATAGATCCATGTATAGAGCAGCATCAATAACCTAATCTTTTTAATGATTATTTTATCATTAGTCATGCATGCCTCTTCTTCTAAGTGGCTTCAGTCATTAGATTGAAAGTGAATGTTAACTTGAAAATTAAGCATAACATGATTTTTAAAACTCTAGCTAAACAAGAGTACACTCTTAGAAGAAAAGGTTCTATATAGAACTTTAAAAGGTTCTATCAGCGCTACGTATTTGGAACCCCTAAAAGGTTCTATGCACTCTTAAAAAAAGGGTTCCTCATATAGAACCCTGGGGTTCCATACTTGGCCAATAGAACCTTTTACCAAAAAAATGGTTCCATGTAGAACCATTTTGGAGTTCCATATATGAAGCGGGGGATGGAACCATTTCTGGTTCTAAATAGAACCATTTCTTCTAACAGTGTAACAGCCCTAAAAAAAACACTGCTGGATATTTTCATCAAATTAATGAAATGCTATATCATTAAACATTACGAGTCACTTAACCTTAGAAATAAACACAGCCCGGTAAAACTACAGAAAGTCGTATAACCCGTGGCCTTTTTAGTTGTTAATTTAGAGCACTGAGTTTCACAGCAGCTGTACTGGGACAGAGTAGACCACAGAGGCTTTCTGTGTCTGATTTCCACACTATGACCAAATACTGAACAAATGTGCTTGTTCAGAGCCAAATCGTTGAGCAAACTCATGGTAATCACGATGGTTTTGAGTGTGTGTGTGTGTGCATCCATCGCTGCTGAGCTCCTGGAGTTCTGTGACTGTAGTCTGCATGAGGATGATGAGTCATAGCTATCATGGAAGCACCACGTAGTAATGCTTTGTTATGTATATAACAGCAATGTTGTTGTCATGCTTTTTTTAGTTCAATGCAAATGTGTGCTTATTTTGATATATTCCTGTTTGGGCAATTTAGGATGTCACTGAATGTGCTAATATGTAAGCAATACCAAGAGAGCAAGACTGTTGTAATCGCATCTAGAAAGATTGCATTATTGCGAGTGCGATATTGCGTAAAGGAGTAGTTCACTTTAAAAAAAAAAGCTTTTGCTGATAATTTACTCACCCCCATGTCATCCAAGATGTCCAAGTCTTTCTTTCTTCAGTCGAAAAGAAATTAGTACTTTTTTCTCCATATAATGCACTTCAGTGGGAACCAAACGGTTCAAGGTCCAAAAGACAGTTTCAGTGCAAACTGTTCAAAGGGCTTTAAACGATGTCAGACCACGAATAAGGGTCTTATCAAGCGAAACGATCGCTCATTTTAAAAAATAACGAAGTATAAGTTTTATGTTCTACATTCATCATGTTGTCATAATCATGTGACCATGTGTCAGTTGCGTTGCTTCACTTCCATATACAAATTCTGTCCTCATGGGATAGAAAAGGATTCATTGGATATACGCACGTCAGAATCTTGCCGGAAACAATAGGTTGGCTAATTACTTTTATGATTTCAGACATACTACTGAGCTCACATCCTGCTTAGCGCCTGCTTTGTAGAGAAGTATTTCATAATTAGCCATTTGTTTCATCCCTGTATGAGTCAATGTCTTTGAATGAATGATTCCTTGACTCGCTCATAAAGATAGAGCATTGTAACCGCTTGGGAAAACTGGTGTTCAGATGGTTTTGCTGGTCAGATGAATCTAAAAATAACGAACCTGATCAGGCTGGGAGACTATCTTGGCTGGTGTTAACTAGCATGGCTTAAGCCTAGTTCACACTACATGATTTTAAGCCCGATTTGCAAATCGTTGAGGTCGCCAACAGGTCAGGGTGTTATCGTGTGCAAATTGCGGGGAATTAGCGGGTGATGAACTCTTGCCAATCTGTTGGTATGAAAGAGCCAACAACGCATCAAAGACGCTCGCAGATGCCAAATATCTTGCATGCTAGATATCTAGAGCAGTCGCGCCACTCAACCTCATGTGATGTCATGAGCTACAGCCAATCAGAGCAAGGCATGGGTTGAGGTCACCGGGTAAATCTTTTTTTTTTTTTTTGCGTTATTTTTGCGTTACCTTTTCTTCAGTTTGCAGCTTCGCTGGGTATTGACGCGCCTGCTGTTTCGGGTCATTTATGGTTCGTTTTATCACGTGACTTTTCGTGACAAAACGTGGTTTGTAGACAAGATAGAATCGTTGGTTGACAGACTTGTTGACTCGTGTAGTGCGTTCCCTCCTGTTGCGAATCAATCACGTTGTTTCGTGTGGTGTGAACAGCTCAACAACTTGAACACTCCTGATTTCACTGAGAGCAAGTCATGTAGTGTAAACTATAGGCTTTAGTTGAATCTGGGCAAAAAGAGACTTATAATGTATTTCTGTTGAAAAAAATGTGATTGAGCACAGGTGTTAATAATTACCAATCACAGCTCAAGCTAATAGCCATCCTTCGGGGGCATGTAATCACAGTCTATTGTGAATGGAAAAAAAATGGTCTCCGCAAAGAAAAATGCAGTAATGTATAATATGGCATATGCTTTGGAGTGACAGTGGATATGATTATCATGCAGTCTGATCATTACCTGTGCTGCTGGAGGATGACAAATGCAAACTCTTTGAAACAAAGAGGATGTCGATCAAACAAAGCATGGCTTTGGCAAGATGAATCCTGTGCTGAACAAGTTTCTCTCTCCAGGAAATCATTAATATAAAAGATGACACTAGAATCCTGAGGGACTCCTCATCCTTATCTTTAATAACTTGTCAAGGACCAACTCATCTGAATGTTTAAATTCGACGATGCATTACCTGTGAAGGGAATCTCACGCATAATTCTTCTAGATAGTAGATCGTTTTTTCCACATGTAGACTACATCACTTTTTCCTTTATTGTAAAAATACTTAATCTGTTTTAAAATGCACAAAAACTTTTAATATAAATGACGTTACCCACTTTCAAGTGGGACCGGGTACATTTAGACAGCCAATTTGGGTTGACACTATGGTGAGAATTCTGGTAATGACTCAGCGTAGCCCGTACAAGAAATGAGTCACTCTGATAATGGGAGCCAATTTAAACGTGCTCCAAATTCTCAGTTGGAATGAGATCATTTAAAGTTTAATGTGCATTGCTCTTTAGAGAGCCATGGCTCTCTGTATGCTGAGAGTCTGCTGGAGTTTAGGAACACGTATACAGAAGAGTCCTGTTTGCTTACTTGGTTACTTGAAGCTTATATGAGGAAAAAATGTTTTAAATTGTTTCTCAACCTTTTTGACTCCAAAGCTCGGACAAAACAATATCTGAAGGCCCCCTGATGTTGTAGAACTAAGAGTTGGATCATGTCTTGGGTGGATAAACTTCTGCTCAGTGACGCATTCAATCTGTAACATCTGAAGAAAGGGCTCGAACAGCACCTGCTAAAGGTCCAGAAAAGTCTCCTTAGGAATGGTCCTCAATTTCAGTGCTTTTTCAGGAGAGTGGTGACAAAGCTGCTTGTTTTGAAACTTTTATTTACAGAAACTATAGGAGTGGCAATATTAAAGGGGATGTCTATTGCTATTTCATGCATTCTGACTTATTTACACCGTTAAAGAGTTGGATTCTCATGCTGAACGGCCAAAAAGTTTCAAAAAATTTGCTAGCCGTTTGACGAATGAGTATTTCTGTGCCGATACACTCCTTCAGGATTTGTATAAGTTTCGGAAAGTTTTATTTTTCCCCCAGAGTGGAGCCCGGTGTCATCCCAAGGCATTATATACTGATGCTTTTGACATTTCATCTACATCCAACGCACATGGCACACTTTAGCGTCAATATGAGACGCAGATATATATGGGCCAGAAGGCGCCTCCTAGTGGTCTGACCCTAACCCCAGACCTAAATCTCCAAACAAAGCCTGTTATATTTACGCTAAAGGGTGCCATGTGCGTTGGATTTAGACAAAATGTCAATCAAAAGTGTCACTATATGACGCCCTAGGATGAGAATGCGTTGAGTATAGCCCTATAATGTCATAAAGGGCAGAATTCCTTGTATTGGAACTTCTCTCGGTTAATTTTTTTGCATCTTAATGATATTTTTGTGAACAATTCATCCCATTTTTCTTTTTTTTTTCATCCAAAATAAAGTTTTAATCATAATGTCAAGATTTCCAAGTGGTGACATGCTGAAATCCTCCAATCATTTTGCTCTCATAAATCCCACCCCTTTCTTAAAGGGATACTCCACCGTTTTTTCATATTAAAGTCCCCGTGAACCGGAAGTTGCAAACGATTTTTCTCCAGTGCTGTGACGTATTTCCAAGTGAAACGGAATATTGAACAGAGGGCAGGGTTTTACTCTAGCGCTCCTCCTCTCCATCTGTCGCTCATAGCAAACTAACGGTTTGAGGGGAGTGGTTAAGCGTTTCCCCACCCAAACTGTGAAACCTACGTCATCAGAAAAAGAAACCGTTCCAGACCGGAAGTAACTTTTCAGATTTTGATTAAAGATTACCACGGTAAAACATGTTTTTAATACATATTTACTTGCACGGATTAATTGTTCACCACAAGACTAGTAATATGCGCTAAGACCCTTCACGGGGACTTTAATGCATACCTCTCTCGTCTCATATTGAATGAACTGGGCTAGTTAAGTGCTATCAAAGTGTCTCGCGTGCCAGAGCGATTGAGTGCACGCACTGAGACGAGAGAGGTATGCATCAACTCGTCTTAGTTAAGGGAATAACATAGTTTAATATGAAAAAAAGGTGGAGTTTCCCTTTAAAATCTACTCTGAGCTCACATTCAGTTCTACCATTATCCAATCAACTGCTGGATAGAACCAAGGACCTGCCCTACACACACCCTACCGTCGCTACTTCTGTTGCATTGCGTCTTTACATGAAAAAGAAAATTGTTGAGGGGAAATTTAGTTTATATTAGTTTATATACTCAGTTTATATTGGTTTTTAGATGTTTTAATTTATTTTAAACCTGTTTTTTCCTTAAATGTCATCAAGTGTTCTGAGCCTCTCAAGTGGGTCCCAGCTCCCACTGGTTAAACCGTCGACTTTCCCTTAACTATGCTCGAGTTTCTGGGCCAATTTTCCCGGGGCCACCTCATGAGCACATCCGACAAGAGTGCTGAAACTGTGTTGAAACTGCCTTCAGAAAGAATAGGACATCAGCGTGAAGAAAATATCCCCAGATCAATAGTGACATGACTCCCCCCGAGGCTGTTCATGCTCAGTACAACAGAGCAACATACGTACGAAGAGCCTGACATTTACATCAGACACACAGTAAACACGACCGGCTCCCAGAGGACCAAGGTGGGCTGATGCAAAACCAAAAACAACGGGTGCATTTCTGAATGCTCCCATTATTGACGCGACACTCAGAAATTTCATAATGATCCTGGAAATGACTAAATCAACTTTTAAATGAAAGGAAAGGAGAATCTTTATTGCCTTACTTACAAATTTACAGGCTTTATAAGTTTAATTGGACTTAAACAAAGCAAGAGGTACGTGAAATGTTGCGGTTTTATCAAGAACATTTGGCTCTATCTAGTTTTCTTGGCAGGTGATAGAAGAGACATTCATGACCTACATGACAGCTAAGGACTCACTGATGGATTTTAATATCCAAAGCAGGTCGCATTGCGAGGGAAGCTCAAACGAACGCTGTTCATGGAACATTACTTACATGGTTCATGCAGCACATATCCCACAGAGGCCTAACTTTAAAGCAGCGTGCAAATTAAAGGAAATTCATTTAGACGATATAACGTGTCGAGTTGTGGACATCGGTGCAGTCAACCGAACTGCCTCATTTAAGTCCTAAAATTTCCTTACCTAGTCAGACCTTCAACAAATTCTGTGATTTATACAGAGTAATCAGGTTGTTTGTAACCTGGACTCGATATCTGTCTTCCTTTTTAGAGTTTAGGCAGCATATACTTGTGTACTTGCTGCAAAGCAATTTCTTGGACAAAACAACAAGAGTAAATTGTGAAAAGAACTGGTAACTGCAATTTTTTTGTCTGTGTGCTGTCACAGGAAAAGCTGGGGGGAAAAGATATTGCAGCTTTTTCAATATATGAGATTATTTAAGGAAATAAAATATAGGGAACAGATTTGAAAATATGTATACATGGGTTGTTTTTTTTGAAGTCCTGCTGTGCAAAATGAATGTTGAGTGAAATATTAAGTAATAATCCAACTTACCCACCTAACAGTCCTGAAAATCTGCCTCAGTGATACATTTCCGAGTTTGATATGAAACCATCAGAGTCATTTCTATTTCAGCTAGTATTCAATATATCCGAGGAATAACTATGCAGTACTGTGAGAAAAATTGTAAATGATCATTAAACATGATTCTTCTTGAGAACATAATGTATTATTGATGGTAGGGAGGACTGCGAGACGGCTGTATTAATGGTTTCGGTTAAGTGATTTTTTTTTAACAGTTATATCACCAGTTTGACGCTCTGGATCAGCTAATGAACTCATGAAAATGACAAACTACAGCTTTATGGCTACAAGTTGTGGATTGGTTAACTCTTAAAGGGATACTTCATTTCCGGAAAGATGAATGTTTATTTAAAATGAGTCATTTATATAGAAGAAAAGTGAAATTATTTTTAAAATTGGAGCTTTCTAGACTTTGAAAAGCCAGAAAATGTATTTTTGGTGTATGTGGATGAAAGACAACAACTCCCAGAATGCACTTGCTTCACTGCCCTATGAGGCCACGCCTACCGGTAACAGAACGTAGTTGTTAAACAACAAGTCTAGGTGTTTCGAGATCGCCCAAAATTTCTAGGATTTGGCTTTTGCGTTCTACAGTCGTGTGAGAACGGTAGCGCGATTACCGATGAGCGACACCTGTGAGACGCACCGGTCTCGTATTTCTCATGGAGGAGCGGGAATTTTCTTAGCAATGTTAAAACACACATCAACACAAAGCAAAAGCTGAGTCCCGGACATCGAGTCCCGGACATCGACGCCCGGACATGTCCGATAAAAAGAGGATTGTAACCCCTACTACTCAGCTTTCTCCACAAAACAAGAGCCTGCTAGCTTAGCTTCCAAAAAAAGATGGCCGACACAATGTGTTCATTCTGTGAGTGAGATCCCTCTATGGGCGGGTTGAGAACATGCGGGACGGCCCCTGCTACTGACTGTAGTGTTTAACCTCTGGCCAAAAACTCCTCCGATGACACAAAATGAAGATTTTTGCGTCATCGGAGGATTTTTTACAGACAAGAAATACATAAATCTCTCGTCTCAGGGGGATATGAGGGTGGAAAGCACGGTAATTCGAAAATACCACAGGTTGTCCGCTAATACAAAGCTTAATGCTAAATCCTGAAGTATCCCTTTAATAGTAGAAAAGCAAAAACTTATAGATTGAATTATCATGTTTTTGGTCTTTCAATACATTTTCAATGCTGTAAGTAAACCCAACAGAACACAGTTCAGTCGTTTCCTGTTTCCTCGCATTCGTGTAATTGACTTATATAATTGCGCTTCGAGGAAAATTAGCTGCCTACCTCTTGGGGAAACTGGGATTGTCATTCCTACTCTACGGGGTTTAATCGGTGGCCTTCAGAGAAGTGTACCCTGTCAAGTAATTCAAGCGTTTTAGAGCCTGTGGATCTTGCAAATGTTCCCCCAACTGTTAAAGATTACAACAGGGATTCCTCTCATTATTTTCCTATCAAACTCCAAACCGGAAAAATTGCTGAGCTACAGCCACTGGCCACAGAAGTCCATCACAATGG